>NC_092234.1:69984514-70240435 GCF_036320965.1 Panulirus ornatus
CAAGTCTCCTTTCCAAGCTCACTTACTCTCACCACTCTCTTCACCCCAACATTCTCTCTTCTTTTCTGAAAACCTCTACAAATCTTTACCTTCGCCTCCACAAGATAATGATCAGACATCCCTCCAGTTGCCCCTCTCACCACATTAACATCCAAAAGTCACTTTCGCGTGGCTATCAATTAACACGTAATCCAGTAACGCTCTCTGGCCATCTCTCGCGTACATACATGCGTATACTTATATATATATATATATATATATATATATATATATATATATATATATATATATATATATATATATATATATATATATATATATATATATATATATATATATAAATATATATATATATATATATATATATATATATATATATATATATATATATATATATATATATATATATATATATATATATATATATATATATATATATATATATATATATATATATATATATAAATATATATATATATATATATATATATATATATATATATATATATATATATATATATATATATATATATATATATATATATATATATATATATATATACATAAAAGCCCACATATGCACATGTACATACATACATACATACGTACATACACATACATAGACATTACATACATACACATTTACATTTTTAAACTTGCTTGCCTTCATCCATTCCTGTCGCTATCCCGCCCCACTGGAAAACAGCATCGTCATCCCTTTCTTCAGCGAGACAGCACCAGGAATACAGATAAAAAGGCCCCATTCGTTCACATTCGGTCTCTAGCTGTTATGTGTAATGCACCGAAACCACAGTTCCCTAACCACATCCAAGCCCCACAGACCTTTCCATGGTTTACAACAGAAGCTTCACATGTCATTACTTCAGTCCCTTGACATCACGTCGACCCCGGTATACCACATCGTTCGAATTCAGTCTGTTCCTTGCACATCTCTGATCCTCCTTTATGTTCAGGCCCCGACCGCTCAAAATTTTTTTCACTTCATCCTTTCTCCTCCAATTTGGTCTCCCGCTTCTCCTTGTTCTCTCCACCTCTGACACATATATCCTGTTTGTCAATTTTTCCTCACTCATTCTCTCCATATGTCCAAACCATTTCAATGCACCCTCTTCTGCTCCTTCAACCATACGCTATTTTTTCCATACATCTTTCTTACCCTTTCATTACTTACTTGATCAAACCACCTCACACCATATATTGTCCTTAAACATTTAATTTCCAACACATCCAAACTCCTCCGTACAACCCTACCGACAGCCCATTCCTCGCAACCATATAACATTGTTGGGACTTCTATTCCTTCAAACAGAACCGTTTTTGCTCTCCGGAATAACGTTCTCTCCTTCCACGCATCCATCATCGCTCCCAGAACCTTCGCCCCCTCTCCCACCCTGTGACTCACATCCACTTTCATGGTTCTATCCGCTGCTAAGTCCACTCCCAGATATGTAAAACACTTCACTTCCTCCAACTTTTCTTCATTTAAACTTAAATCCCAATTAATTTGTGACTCAACCCTGAATCTAACAACCTTGCTCTTATTCACATTTACTCTCAACTTTCTCCTTTCGCACACTTTTCCAAACTCAGTCACCAACTTCTGCAATTTCTCACACGAATCAGCCAATAAAGCTGTATCATCGGCAAACAACAACTTACTTCCCAGGCCGTCTCATCCACAACGGACTGCATACTCGCCCTTCTCTCCAAAACTCTTGCACTTACCTCCCTAACCAACCGATCCATAAACAAATTAAACAACCGTGAGGACATCACACACCCTTGCAGCAACCCGACATTCACTAGAAACCAGTCACTCTCCTCTCTTTCCACTCGTACACATGCCTTACACCCTTGGTAAAAACTTTTCACTGCTTCTAGCAACCTACCTTCCATACCATATACTCTTAAAACCTTCCACAAAGCATCTCTATCAACCCTGTCTTATGCCTTCTCCAGCTCCATAAATGCTACATACAAACCCATCTTTTTTTCTAATTATTTCTGACATATATTCTTCGAAGCAAATACCAGATCCACACATCCTCTACCACTTCTGAAACTACACTGCTCTTCCCCAATCTGATACTCTGTACAACGCCTTTACTCTGTCAATCAATACCCTCCCATATAATTTCCCAGGAATACTCAACAAACTTATACCTGTAGTTTGAACACACCTTTATCCCCTTTGCCTTTGTACAGTGGCACTATGCATGCATTTCCACAATCCTCAGGCACTTCACCATGGTCCTTACAAACTTTGAATATCCTTAACAACCAATCAACAACATAATAACCCCTTCTTTCATATATTCCACTGCAGTACCATCCAAACCAGCCGCCATACTGGATTTCATCTTCCGCAAAGCTTTCACTATCTCTTCTCTCATTACCGAATCATTCTCCCCGACCCTCTTACTTTGTACACCACCCCGACAAAACTCCTAATATCTGCCACTCTGCCATCAAACACATTCAACAAACCTTCAAGATACTCACTCCATCTCCTTTTCACATCACAACTATCTGTTATCACTTCCATACTTACTCCCTTCACCGATGTTACCATTTATTCTCTTGTCTTGCGCACGTTATTTACCTCCTTCCAAAACATATTATTATCCTCCCTAAAGTTTAATGATTCTCTCTCACCCCAATTCTCATTTGCTTTCTTTTTCACCTCTTGCACCTTTCTCTTGACCTTTAGCCGCTTTCTTTTATACATCTCCCAGTCATTTGGACTATTTCCCTGCAAATACTGTCCAAACGCCTCTCCTTTCTCTTTTACTAACAATCTTACTTCTTCATCCTACCACTCACTACCCTTCCTAATCTGCCCACCTCCCACCTTTCTCATACCACATGCATCTTTTGCGCAAGCCATCACTGCTTTCATGAATACATCCCATTCCTTACCTACTCCCCTCACTTCCTTTTTCATACTTTTTAAAGATTCCTGCTGTCCAAGGCTGTGCTACTTCCAATAGGAAGGAAAAGTAGACTTCTTTAGAGTGACAAGTTGTTTGAGAAGTTTGTGCTTCCAGTGATACAAGGATACAAAGGTGACTTCATTCTCCGTGTAATCTTGAGCAAACAGAGTCCAGTAACACATACACCTTTATATGTAAGAACAAACGTTTTGTTGATGTATCCAGTTACCTATGAGGTGTACATTTACCTTAGGTAAATGTTTAGCTCCCCACACCACTTTTATAAAAGAAATGACATTGAATATAAGATTGCATTTTACAGAGATGTATCATGGGCGTGGGGGTCCAATGCCAGTGTCACCCACAAGCAAGATTTCAACTCTCAGCAAGGCTTTCCTCCAAGCTGGGCAGCAACTTGGCTACAGTGTAATAGATCCAAATGGGAGTGATCAAATTGGTAAGGATATTCATTTACTTTTTAAACCCTACATAATTTGTTTAGATATTTCCAATGGATCATAATGTGTATTTGAATATGCTGACAGAGAATCTTTTATAACAGTACTGTATTGAATGCAGTTTTCATGCTTGAGAAAAATCTAAGGTTTGCAGTGGTGTGCCGTGCATGTAATCATGTTTGCTAGTAGCACAATATACAAAGAAGTAATATACATACACCAACCAGGTATGACTGCATCTTAGTGCATTTATATGTACTTTGTCATCGTTAAAGTTTATTTCCATCTTTTAGAAAAGAATTTGGTGTAAGTGATTAATATCTATATACTGGTATTTATTTGTATTTCTCTGTTATTTGATTGCCAGGTAGAAGATAATCTCAAGGATTTTCTTTAGGAATATCAGGGTTAGATCTTATTAACCCTCTGTCTCTGTGGTGGTGAAATGTGCATTCCACCTATATGTCACAGTCCTTCCTTCCAACTAGTTAGAAACAGCTCACTCATTTTGAGCTGGCTCTCAGCCAATCGGAGACCACTGCAGAGATGATATTATTGACCCACTGCATTCTGTCAAGATGTGCTCCTACACTGGCCTTTTCCATCCTATAAATTAGTATCTCATTCCTCATCTTTTATATACTATAATTTACTTTATTACTGGGAACATCAAAGAACGTGTGAAAAGAGAGGTCATTATCTGGAAGGATGAAAATGGGTATCCTTGAAGGCTTAGTAGTCCCACTGATGTCTCATGGATGCAAGGCTTAAGACGTAGATAAAGATGTGTGGAGGAGGGTGGAAGTGGTGGAAATTAAATGTTTGGGACAATATATGATGTGAGATGGTCTGATCATTTAAATGATAAAAGGGTAAAAGAGAGAGGTGTGGTATTAAGTAGAGAGTGGCTGAGAGAGCTGAAGCTGGTGTGCTTAAAAGGTTTGGACATATGGAGAGAGTGAGTGAGGAGAGGATGACAAAGAGAATAAATATGTCAGAAATGGAGGAAACAAGGAAGAGGGCGAAACTACATTGGAGATGGAAGAATGGGGTGAAAAAAAGATTCCAAGTGGTTGAGGCCTGAACATTCAGGAAGATGAAGGGCATGTATGGGACAGAGTAAATTGGAGCCATGTGGTATACAAGGAGTGATATGCTGTAATTCGACTAAACCAGGGTACATGAAGTGGTGGTGGCGGTGGTTGTGGTGGGGGGGGGGACAATAGAAAGGTCTGTGGGACATGGTTGTGGATAGGGGCTATGGTTTCTGTTCATTACACATGATGGCATGAGACTGGATGCGAGTAAATGAGGTCTTTCTTCATCAGTTCCTGTCATTACCTTACTGATATGGAAAATGATGAACACATATGAAAAAGGATTTATAACTTTACATATCTAACTTGCCTTACCTTCCCTACCTCAGGAATCACTTCTATTCGGCTCATGTAGTGCTTAGAAAGCTGTTGATACCCACAATGCAGAACCAGAGGTCATAAAGTGTGGTGATGTGTTTGTATCCATTCAGGGAAAGTGTAGGGCATTTGACCAGTAAGTGTTCAGTATCTTCATTATTGTAGATGCATCATGGACATGAGGGGTCTTATGATATGTTGAAACGGTGTTTTGATATTAGGCTGATGGATGGTATTCAAAGTACAAAAGGGAAAGGATAGCTGGTAATGTTTGGGTTATGTAGTTTTTGATGGATGTATGTCTCGCAAGGAGCGGTTTCAGATGTAGTTGGGAAGTTGGTTGTTGAGCGGCTGTTGCAATCGTTGTGTATGTAAAAGTCTTGTGATTTTTCATTTTTGTTGTTGAAATGTGAGTACAACCTACTCTCACAGATCGCCCCCTCCCCCACTAAATCATGTACATACAGTAAAACCTCTCCTATCCAAAACATTTGGAGGAATCAGCCATTTTAGTTGACAAAAATTCAGGTTATTCAGTTTTTTTATTATATCAGATAATCCAGAAACTGCCCATCTCTTGTAAGCAAGGGTTATGCTCTGCATAAACCTCACACAGAGATATCACATACAGCTAACCAATAAGTATACAGAGAAAAATAGCATGTGGGCAGCGGCTTTGCGATCAGCACTGGCGGATTCTCCCATTACCTTCACATTACTTTTAATGTCAGATAAACTTACCTCGCTAATTTTTACTTCCTTGAAATGGCTCTGGCTCTGCTGCAATGTTTTCTTTACATAAATGCTAAGGAACATTCAGAGCTTTGATCTTGAGCCGAAGAATACTTAGGCTGCTTTTTTTCTTCGTCTCATGCTCTGTGTATAATGAGACAGTTTGTGCATCTTTTACGTAAAGAGATTTCTAACCCTTGTAGTTACCTTAGCAGACATTGGAGTATAATGGACCACAACACTTCAAATTTTTCTGCATTATCCTTTATGTTGTGAAGTATTAGATTCCTTCTGGCTGTAAGCACGCCCAAGTGCTGATGCTCCCTTAGCGTCATCAGTGCATCATATGATTTCTAGCATCATTTCTAAGATCAGAGAGGCTCTCATCCTTTCTGGGTTAGGAGATTTTGCTGGACGTTTGGATGCCAAATCAACAAATCCAAACTCATTGGTTTGCAGGAAAATCACATTAGCGGGACATCCAAATTTGCAAAAGTAGCACAACGATGATACTGACCTGTTGCTGGGAACATTACGCGCTCCGCAGGTGATCCACACTTACTCCAACTGCCAACCCAGACAAAGTTTCGGCGCACTTTCTACTGCGCCGACGTTCCCTCACCACCATCAGCACGTTGCACGATTTCTAGCTTCGTTCCAAAGGTCAGAGAAGTTCTGTTCTGTTTAAATGCTGGCTCTGAGGAAGGTGTTAGTGAACAATTGGATGCCACATTTACAAACACAGACACAGTAGTTGAAGGAAAGTAACACCAGCAGGTGTATCCAAATTGCAGGAACAGCAGATCCACACACAACAGTGGTAACTGCAAGACTGACCTGCTTGTAGGAGTATGGTGCCCTCCACTCAGGACCCTCGTATAATCCACCAGCCAACCCTCATGGAAGTTTTGGTGCGCTTCTTACCACACAAACATCTTGAATATTATACCTGTTTGTAGATATTTTGCATAGAGGAAATACTAATATATGTAATCAAATAAACACCACTAGATACCTTAGTCTTCTGCTATTTGGTGATGTCATAAATATTTGTCTTGCTGATGGTGAAAACCATCATAAGTGCCACGTGGAACTCACCCTTAGTCAACCTCTTGCACAGCTCCATCTTTTCAAGACTTAATCCATTCCTGTTGTCCTTCGTGCAAGATGTAAGTGGCTTCAAGGAGCTGTCAGGTAATTGTTGATGACAAATGAAAGTAGCCATTGTCGACAGTAGTAATCAAGGGTTCATAAAATACGCAAATATACAAGACCAGCACACAATACAGTACCAAAAAGCTCATGGGAGACAGTAAGCGATCACCAGCGCCACAAAACATCGGACGGCAAAAACAATAATCACTGCAGCGGTGCACACAATCGTGAAGTTTATTCATTTATATTTTTCAGTTTTTCATATTTCTTAAGATATTTGAAGGCTGCCAACTGAAATCGGAAAACATGCTTTTTTTCGAAAATTTGGTCTCAAATTACAGATAGCAGGATAACAGAGGTTCTAATTTTTTTTATACATATTCGCCATTTCCCGCATTAGCGAGGTAGCATTAAGAAGAGAGGACTGAGCCGGAATAGGAATATCCTCACTTGGCCCCATTCTCCGTTCCTTTTGAAAAAGTCAAAAAACGAGAGGAAAGGATTCCCAGCCCCCCGCTCCCTCCCCTTTTAGTTGCCTTCTACGACATGCAGGGTATACGTGGAAAGTATTCTTTCTCCCCTATCCCCAGCTTTGATGCACGAGACCGGGTTTAAATGATGGGTGATTTAAATGCGAAAGTGAGTAACGTGGCAGTTAAGGGCATAATGGTGTACATGGGATGTTCAGTGTTCTAACTGAAAATGCTGAAGAGCTTGTGGATTTGTGTACTAAAAACGGACTGGTGATTGGAAATAACTGGTTTAAAAAGAGAGATATACATAGGTATACGTATTTGAGTAAGAGAGATGATCAAAGTGCGTTATTGGATTATTTGTTAATTAATAGGCATGTAAAAGAGAGACTTTTGGATGTTAATGTGCTGAGAGGGGCAACTGGAGGGATGTTTGATCACTACCTTGTTGAGTCGAAGGTGAAGATTTGTGGAGGTTTCCAGAAAAGAAGAGGGAATGTTGGGGTGAAGAGAGTGGTGAGAGTAAGTGAGCTTGTAAGGAAGACTTGTGTGAGAACGTAATAGAAGAGATTAGTGTAGAATGGCTAAAGGTGAGAGGAAATGACGTGAGGGGAGTGGGAGAGGAATGAGAAGTATTTTGGGGAGTAGTGATGGCTTGCGAAAAAGATGCATGTGACACGAGAATGGTGGGAGGTGGGCAGATTAGAAAAGGTAGTGAGTGATGGGATGAAGTAAGGATGTTCGTGAAAGAGAGGAGAGAGACGTTTAGGCGATACTTCCAGGGAACTAGTGCAAATGACTAGATTTATAAAAGAAAGTGACAGGAGGTCAAGAGAAAGGTAGAAGAGGTAAAAACAAGGGCAAATGAGATTTGGGGTGAGAGAGTATCATTAAATTTTGGGGAGAATAAAAAGATGTTTAGGAAGGAAGTAAATAACGTTCGTAAAACAAGAGAACAAATGGGAACACCGGTGAAGGGGGCAAATGGGGACTGATAAATCGTGATGAAGTGAGAAAGAGATGGAGTGAGCATTTTGAGGGTTTGTTAAATGTGTTTGAAGATAGAGTAGCAAATATAGGGGGGTTTGGTCAGAGTGGCGTGCAAAAGGAGAGGGGTCAGGGAGAATGGTTTCGTAAGCAGAGAAGAGGTAGTGAAAGCTTTGTGGAAGATGAAATCCGGCAAGGCAGCGGGTTTGGATGGTATTGCAGTGAAAAATATTGAAACGGGGGTAGGGGGACTGTGTTGTTAATTGGTTGGTAAGGATATTCAGTGTAAAGTATGGATCATGAAGTCCCTGAGGATTGGCGGAATGAATGCATAGTGCCACTGTACAAAGGCAGAAGTGATAAAGATGAATGTTCAAACTACAGAGGTATAAGTTTGTTGGCTATTCTTGGGAAATTTAATGGGAGGGAATTGATTGAGAGAGTAAAGGCATGTACACAGCATCAGATAGGGTGGATAGAGATGCATAGTGGAAGGTTTTAAGCGTATATGGTGAGGGGGAAAGTTGCAAGAAGCAGTGAAAAGTTTTTACTAAGGATGTAAGGCATGTGTACATGTAGGAAGAGAGGAAAGTGATTGGTTCCCAGTGAATGTCGGTTTGCAGCAGGTATGCGCGATGTCTCCATGGTTGTTCAATTTGTTTATGGGAGGTGAATGCAAGAGTTCTGGAGAGAGGGATGAGTATGCAGTCTGGTGCGGATGGGAGGATCTGGGAAGTGAGTCAGTTGTTGTTCGTGGATGATAGAGCTCTGGTGGCTGATTCGGGTGAGAAACTGCAGACTTTGGCGTCTGAGTTAGGAAAAGTGTGTGGAAGGAGAGAGTTGAGAGTAAATGTGAATAGGAGCAAGGTTATTAGGTTCAGTACGGTTGAGTCACAAGCTGATTGGGACGTAAGTTTGAATGGAGAAAAATTGAAGGAAGTGAAGTGTTTTAGATATCTGGGAGTAGACTTTGCAGCGGATGGAACCATGGAAACGGAAGTGAGTCACAGGGTGGGGGTGGGGACGAAGGTTCTCGTAGCGATGAAGAATGTTTGGAAGGAGAGAACGTTATCTCAGAGAGCAAAATGGGTATGTTTGAAGGAATAGTAGTTCCAACAATGTTATATGGTTCTAAAGCATGGGCTATACAGAGGGTAGTATGGAGCAGGATGGATGTGTTGGAAATGAAATGCTTGACGACAGTATGTGGTGTGAGGTGGTTTGATCGAGTAAGTGATGAAAGGGTAAGTGAGATGTGTGGTAATAAAAAGAGTGTGGTTGAGAGAGCAGAAGAGGGTGTGTGGATATAGTTTGAACATATGAAGAGAATGAGTGAGGAAGGACTGACTAAGAGGACATATGTGTCAGAGGTGTAGGGAACATGGAGAAGCGGGAGAACAAATTCTAGGTGGAAGGATGGTGTGAAAAAGATTTTAAGAGATCGGGGCCTGAACACACAGGAGGGTGAAAGGCGTGCAAGGAATAAAGTGAACTGGAACGAAGTGGTATACCGGGGTTGACATTCTGTCAATGAACTGAACCAGGGCATGTGAAACGTCTGGGGTAATTTTTTTTTCATACTATTCGCCATTTCCCGCGTTAGCGAGGTAACGTTAAGAACAGAGGACTGAATCTTTGAGGGAGTATCCTCACTTGGCCCCCTCTTCTCTTCCTTCTTTAGAAAACTAAAAACAAGAGGAGAGGATTTCCAGCCCCCGCTCCCTTCCCTTTTAGTCGCCTTCTACAACAAGCAGGGAATACGTGGGAAGTATTCTTTCTCCCCTATCCCCAGGGATATATATATATATATATATATATATATATATATATATATATATATATATATATATATATATATATATATATATATATATATATATATATATATATATATATATATAATAAATAAATATATATATATATATATATATATATATATATATATATATATATATATATATATATATATATATTTATATAAGAAAGAGGCACGAGGTCAAGAGAAAGGTGCAAGAGGTGAAAAAGAGGGCAAATGAGAGTTGGGGTGAGAGAGTATCATTAAATTTTAGGGAGAATAAAAAGATGTTCTGGAAGGAGGTAAATAAAGTGCGTAAGACAAAGTAGCAAATGGGAACTTCAGTGAAGGGGGCAAATGGGGAGGTGATAACAAGTAGTGATGTGAGAAGGAGATGGAGTGAGTATTTTGAAGGTTTGTTGAATGTGTTTGATGATAGAGTGGCAGATATAGGGTGTTTTGGTCGAGGTGGTGTGCAAAGTGAGAGGGTTAGGGAAAATGATTTGGTAAACAGAGAAGAGGTAGTAAAAGCTTTGCGGAAGATGAAAGCCGGCAAGGCAGCAAGTTTGGGTGGTATTGCAGTGGAATCTATCAAAAAAGGGGGTGACTGTATTGTTGACTGGTTGGTAAGGTTATTTAATGTATGTATGATTCATGGTGAGGTGCCTGAGGATTGGCGGAAAGCTTGCATAGTGCCATTGTACAAAGGCAAAGGGGATAACAGTGAGTGCTCAAATTACAGAGGTATAAGTTTGTTGAGTATTCCTGGTAAATTACATGGGAGGGTATTGATTGAGAGGGTGAAGGCATGTACAGAGCATCAGATTGGGGAAGAGCAGTGTGGTTTCAGAAGTGGTAGAGGATGTGTGGATCAGGTGTTTGCTTTGAAGAATGTATGTGAGAAATACTTAGAAAAGCAAATGGATTTGTATGTAGCATTTATGGATCTGGAGAAGGCATATGATAGAGTTGACAGAGATGCTGTGTGGAAGGTACTAAGAATATATGGTGTGGGAGGCAAGTTGTTGGAAGCAGTGAAAAGTTTTTATCGAGGATATAAGGCATGTGTACGTGTAGGAAGAGAAAAAAGTGATTGGTTCTCATTGAATGTAGGTTTGCGGCAGGGGTGTGTGATGTCTCCATAGTTGTTTAATTTGTTTATGGATGGGGTTGTTAGGGAGGTGAATGCAAGAGTTTTGGAAAGAGGGGCAATTATGCAGTCTGTTGGGGATGAGAGAGCTTGGAAAGTGAGTTAGCTGTTGTTCGCTGATGATACAGCGCTGGTGGCTGATTCATGTGAGAAACTGCAGAAGCTGGTGACTGAGTTTGGTAAAGTGTGTGAAAGAAGAAAGTTAAGAGTAAATGTGAATAAAAGCAAGGTTATTAGGTACAGTAGGGTTGCGGGTCAAGTCAATTGGGAGGTAAGTTTGAATGGAGAAAAACTGGAGGAAGTAAAGTGTTTTAGATATCTGGGAGTGGATGTAATAAACATCTCATTTCCAACACATCCATCCTCCTCCGCACAACTCTATCTATAGCCCACGTCTCGCAACCATATAACATTGTTGGAACCACTATTCCTTCAAACATACATATTTTTGCTTTCCAAGATAACGCTCTCGACTTCCACACATTCTTCAACGCTCCCAGAACTTTCGTCACCTCCCCCACCCTATGATTCACTTCCGCTTCCATGGTTCCATCCGCTGCCAAATCCACTCCCAGATATCTAAAACACTCTACTTCCTCCAGTTTTTCTCCATTCAAACTTACCTCTCCGTTGACTTGTCCCTCAACCCTACTGTACCTAATAACCTTGCTCTTATTCACATTTACTCTCAGCTTTCTTCTTTCACACACTTTACCAAACTCAGTCGCCAGCTTCTGCAGTTTCTCACCCGAATCAGCCACCAGCACTGTATCATCAGCGAACAACAACTGACTCACTTCCCAAGCTCTCTCATCCACAACAGACTACATACTTGCCCCTCTTTCCAAAACTCTTGCACATACCTCCCTAACAACACCATCCATAAACAAATCAAACACCCATGGAGACATCACACACCCCTGCCGCAAACCAACATTCACTGAGAACCAATGACTTTCCTCTCTTCCTACGCGTACATATGCCTTACATCCTCGATAAAAACTTTTCACTGCTTCTAGCAACTTGCCTTTTATACCTGGGGATGGGGGAGAAAGAATACTTCCCACGCATTCCCCGCGTGTCGTGGAAGGCTACTAAAGGGGAAGGGAGCGGGGGGCTAGAAACCCTCCCCTCCTTGTATTTTAACTTTCTAAAAGGGGAAACATAAGAAGGAGTCACGCGTGAAGTGCTCATCCTCCTCGAAGGCTCAGACTGGGGTGTCTAAATGTGTGTGGATGTAAGCAAGATGAGAAAAATGGAGATATATGTAGTATGTTTGAGGAAAGAAACCTGGATGTTTTGGGTCTGAGTGAAACGAGGCTCTTAGTGAAACGAGGCTCAAGGGTAAAGGGGAAGAGTGGTTTGGGAATGTTTTGGGAGTAAAGTCAGGGGCTGGTGAGAGGACAGGAGCAAAGGAAGTAGCAGCACTACTCCTGAAACCGGAGTTGTGGGAGTAAATGATAGAGTGTAAGAAAGTAAACTCTAGAATGATATGGGTAAAACTGAAAGTGGATAGAGAGAGATGGCTGATTATTGGTGCCTATGCACTGAGCATGAAAAGAAAGATCATGAGAGGCAAGTGTTTTGGGAGCAGCTGAGTGTGTTAGCAGTTTTGATGCACGAGACTGGGTTATAGTGATGAGTGATTTGAATGCAAAGGTGAGTAATGTGGCAGTTAAGGGAATAATTTGTGTACATGGGGTGTTCAATGTTGTAAATGGAAATGGTGAAGAGCTTGCAGATTTGTGTGCTGAAAAAGGAATGGTGATTGGGAATACCTGGTTTAAAAAGCGAGATATACATAAGTGTACGTATGTAAGTAGGAGAGATGGCCAGAGAGCGTTATTGAATTACGTGTTAATTGATAGGCTCGTGAAAGAGAGACTTTTGAGAAATGCAACTGGAGGGATGTCTGATCATTATCTTGTTGAGGCGAAGGGGAATATTTGTAGAGGTTTTCAGAAAAGAAGAGAGAATGTTGGAGTGAAGAGAGTGGTGAGAGTAAGTGAGCTTGGGAAGGAGACTTGTATGAGGAAGTACCAGGAGACACTGAGTGCAGAATGGAAAAAGGTGAAAGCAAATGACGTAAGGGGAGTGGGGTGGAATGGGATGTATTTGGGGAAGCAGTGATGGCTTGTGCAAAAGATGCTTGTGGCATGAGAAGCGTGGGAGGTGGGCAAATTAGAAAGGGTAGTGAATGGTGGGATAAAGAAGTAAGATTATTAGTGAAATGAGAAGAGAGAGGCATTTAGACGATTTTTGCAGGGAAATAGTGCAAATGACTTTCAAATGTATAAAAGAAAAAGGCAGGAGGTCGAGAGAAAGGTGCAAAAGGTGAAGGAGAGGGCAAATGAGAGTTGGGGTGAGAGAGCATCATTAAATCTTATGGAGAATAAAAAGATGTTTTGGAAGGAGGTAAATAAAGTGCGTAAGACAAGAGAGCAAATGGGAACATCGGTGAAAGGGGATAATGGGGAGGTAATGACAAGTAATGGTGATGTGAGAAGGAGTGAGTATTTTGAAGGTTTGTTGAATGTGTTTGGTGACAGAGTGGCAGATATAGAGTGTTTTGGTCGAGGTGGTGTGCGAAGTGAGAGAGTCAGGGAGAATGATTTGGTGGAATTTATTAAAAAGGGGGGTGACTGTGTTGTTGACTGGTTGGTGAAGATATTCATTGTATGTATGGCTCATGGTGAAGTGCCTGAGGATTGGCGAATCCATGCATAGTGCCATTGTACAAAGGCAAAGGGGATGGTGAGTGTTCAAATTACGGAGGTATAAGTTTGTTGAGTATTCCTGGGAAATTATATGGGAGGGTATTGATTGAGAGGGTGAAGGCATGTACAGAGCATCAGATTGGGGAAGAACAGTGTGGTTTCAGAAATGGTAGAGGATGTGTGGATCAGGTGTTTGCTTTGAAGAACGTATGTGAGAAACACTTAGAAAAAGAAATTAATTTGTATGTAGCATTTATGGATCTGGAGAGACATATGATATGGAGAAAAACTGGAGGAAGTGAAGTGTTTTAGATATCTGGGAGTGGATCTGGCAGCGGATGGAACCATGGAAGCGGAAGTGGATCATAGGGTGGGGGAGGGGGCGAAAATTCTGGGAGCCTTGAAGAATGTGTGGAAGTCGAGAACATTATCTCGGAAAGCAAAGATGGGTATGTTTGAAGGAATAGTGGTTCCAACAATGTTGTATGGTTGCGAGGCGTGGGCTATGGATAGAGTTGTGCGCAGGAGGATGGATGTGCTGGAAATGAGATGTTTGAGGACAATGTGTGGTGTGAGGTGGTTTGATCGAGTAAGTAACGTAAGGGTAAGAGAGATGTGTGGAAATAAAAAGAGCGTGGTTGAGAGAGCAGAAGAGGGTGTTTTGAAATGGTTTGGGCACATGGAGAGAATGAGTGAGGAAAGATTGACCAAGAGGATATATGTGTCGGAGGTGGAGGGAACGAGGAGAAGAGGGAGACCAAATTGGAGGTGGAAAGATGGAGTGAAAAAGATTTTGTGTGATCGGGGCCTGAACATGCAGGAGGGTGAAAGGAGGGCAAGGAATAGAGTGAATTGGAGCGATGTGGTATACCGGGGTTGACGTGCTGTCAGTGGATTGAATCGCGGCATGTGAAGCGTCTGGGGTAAACCATGGAAAGCTGTGTAGGTATGTATATTTGCGTGTGTGGACGTATGTATATACATGTGTATGGGGGTGGGTTGGGCCATTTCTTTCGTCTGTTTCCTTGCGCTACCTCGCAAACGCGGGAGACAGCGGCAAAAAAAAAAAAAAAAAAAAAAAAAGGAAATATATATATATATATATATATATATATATATATATATATATATATATATATATATATATATATATATATATATATATATATATATATATATATATATATATAAGTTGAAATCTATAGGTATGTATATGTGTGTGTGTGGACGTGTGTGTAATAACATGTGTATGTGGGTGGGTTGGGCCATTCTTTCGTCTGTTTCCTTGAGCTACCTCGCTAACGCGGGAGATCTTCATATCCTTTCCTGCTATATTATTTATCATTGGATTACCTTAATGTCATTATAGTTCATCAGTAGCCCCATCTGAACTGATTCCATTAGACGTTAAGAGTCTGTTGATATGATGTTTCATCACTTCTGTATGTTCAATTTGGTGGTACCTTTAAACTTTAGGTTTATCCTTGTTTACTGAAAACTTATCACCTTGGAGAATTATTCAATGTGCAAAAATTTTTGTGTCAAGTAGTTTCAAGAGCAAATGTTCAGTATAATGAGAAAATGCATATTGTATTGTTTTCATACTTGTTTGTCATTTCCCCATACATGAAATAACAGCCATGGAGACATCACTCACCCCTGCCACAGACTGACCTTCACTTGGAAACTCTCCCTCCCCTCTCCTCTTACTCATACACATGCCTTTTGCCCTCAATAAAAATCTTCTCACTGCTTGTAGCTGCTTTCCACTTGCACAATATATTTTCAATACCTCCCACAAGGCATCTCTATCATTCCTATCATATGCTTTCCCCTTATCCATAAATGCCAGTATTTCTCACAAACATTCTTTAAAGCAAACATCTGATCCAAACATCTTCTACAGCTTGAAACCACACTGTTCCTCCTCTCACTCACTGTGCTCTCATACAACTTGGCAAATGCAATCAACAAACTCTTTCCTCCGTAGTTTTGATTCTTTTGTCTCCCTTGCCTTTATATAATGGCATTATACATACATTCTGCCAGTTCTTAGGCACCTTACCATACTCCATACACACCCTGAAAACCCTAACTAACCAATCAACAAAACATCACCTCCTTTCATCAGAAATTCAATGGCAGTAACATCCATTCCAGCTGCCCTGCCACATTTCATCTTATGTTGGGTCTTCTCCATCTCTTCTCTGTTCACCATACCACTGTCCATGGTTCTCTCTCTTTTCATTCCACCTTGACACAAACACCCTACACCTACCACCATCATCAAACATATTCACTGGTCCTTCAAAATACTCATTCCATGTCCTCTTCACTTCATCACCACCTGTGACCACTTTTACACACTACTAACCTCCTTCCAAAATATGTTATTCTCTCTGAAGTTTACTGATACTCACCCCAACTCACATTTACCCTTTTTTCAGCCACTGCACCCTCTTCTTGACTTCCTGCCACTTTTTCTTATATATCTCCCAATCATTTGCACTCCTTCCCTGTAAGTACTGCCCTTATACCTCTCTTTTTTCTTTCACTGGCATCTTTACTTCATCATCCCACCACTTACTGCCCTTTCTAACCTGCTTACCTCTAACCTTACAAATGCCACACACTTCTCTTGCACATGCTATCACTGCTTCCATGAATACCTCCCATTCCTCACTCACTCCCCAAACTTTGTTCACTCTCACCTTTTGCCATTCTACATTTAATCTCTCCTGGCATTTCTTCTAGAAAGTAACTTTTCCAAACTCACTCACTTTCATCACTCTCTTCTCACCCATAATGTTTTTCTCTTTCCCAAAACACTTTAAAAATCCTTACCCCTACAAGGAAATTATCAGACATCCCACCTGCTGCCCCTTTCTGCACATTCGCATTCAAAGATCTCTTTTATGCTTGCTTGTTCGTATACTTTTGTAGGTTCCTCTTTTTAAACATTGTATATAAGGTGTTTGATAGTTTTCAATTTTACGATGCAGGGTTTGCACCATCTTACTACACTATTCTTGATGGTATCAGAAGATCTGCAGCTGAGGACTTCCTACGACCAGCAGCTTCTCGGCCCAACCTACATATTGTGCACAGTGCCACAGTCCATAAGGTACTTATTAGTAAATCAGAATGACCATCAAATTTACCATTGAAAATTGCTTTGCTATAATTTCTTTCCATATAACCACCATATAACCACAGTCTTTATTTTTACTAGTTAGTTGATTAGTTACACAACTCCAGAACGCTATTTATGGGATCTATCGGCTTTGAGGCTGCAATTCATGTGGGAGGAGGGTAAGATGGGATTCTTTTAGATGGAATGGTCTCACCAATGCTACACTTCCTTTCATCTGCTGACAAGAATGTAGCTTTATCAATGGTAACATCAGGCTCATTGGTAACAGTTGCAGGCATAGTCTGAAAACACCGCTTTTACCAGTTATGTTTTCTACTTCATTTGTATTTCAAGGTAGTACCTATTTGATTTTGTTACTAGAGTTAGAAAAAACTGGAGTCAGAGGATAGGAAGAGTGAGGAGTGACCAATCGCAACCTTTAAGTTTTTGAAACAGGCGACTAAAGGGGGCACGAGCGGTGGGCTAGAAACCCTCCCCTTCTTGTATTTTAACTTTCTAAAAGGGGAAACAGAAGAAGGAGTCATACGGGGAGTGCTCATCCTCCTTGAAGGCTCAGATTGAGGTGTCTAAATGTGTGTGAATGTAACCAAGATGAAAAAGATAGGAGAGATAGATAGTATGTTTGAGGAAAGGAACCTGGAAGTTTTGGCTCTGAGTGAAACGAAGCTCAAGGGTAAAAGGGAAGAGCGGTTTAGGAATGTCTTGGGAGTAAAGTCACACGAGCAAAGGAAGGAGTAGCACTACTGAAGTTGTGGGAGTGTGTGATAGAGTGTAATAAAGTGAACTCTAGATTGATATGGGTAAAACTAAAAGTGGATGGAGAGAGATGGGTGATTACTGGTGCCTATGCACCTGGTCATGAGAAGAAAGATCATGAGAGGCAAGTGTTTTAGAAGCAGCTGAGTGAGTGTGTTAGCAGCTTTGATGCACGAGACCGGGTTATAGTGATGGGTGATTTCAATGCAAAGGTGAGAGATGTGGCAGTTGAGGGTATAATTGGTGCACATGGGGTGATCAGTGTTGTACATGGAAATGGTGAAGAGCTTGTGGATTTGTGTGCTGAAAAAGAACTGGTGATTGGGAATACCTGGTTTGAGAAGAGAGATATACATAAGTATAAATATGTAAGTAGGAAAGATGGCCAGAGAGCATTATTGGATTACGTGTTAATTAAAAGGCGTGTGAAAGAGAGGTTATTGGATGTTAATGTGCTGAGAGAGGCAACTTGAAGGGATGTCTCATCATTATCTTGTAGAGGTCTTCAGAAAAGAAGAATGTTCCGGTGAAGAGAGTGGTGAGAGTAAGTGAGCTTGGAAAGGAAACTTGTGTGAGGAAGTACCGGATGAGATTGAGCGTAGAATGGCAAAAGGTGAGAGCAATGGACGTAACGGGAGTGGGGGAGGAATGGGATATATTTAGGGAGGCAGTGATGGCTTGCACAAAAATGCCTGTGGCATGAGAAAGGTGGGAGGTGGACAGATTAGAAAAGGTAGTGAGTGGTGGGATGAAGAAGTAAGATTGGTAGTGAAAGAGAAGATAGAGGATTTGGAAGCTATTTGTAGGGAATAGTGCAAATGACTGGGAGATGTATAAAAGAAAGCGGCAGGTCAAGAGAAAGGTAGAAGATGTGAAAAAGAGGGCATATGAGAGTTGGGGTGAGCGTGTATCATCAAATCTTAAGGAGAAAAGATGTTTTGGGAGGAGGTAAATAAAGTGCGTAAGACAAGAGAACGAATGGGAACATCGGTGAAGCCGGCTAATTAGGAGGTAATAATAAGTAGTGGTGAAGTAATAGGGAGATGGAGTGCGTATTTTGAAGGTTTGTTGAATGTATTTGATGATAGAGTGGCAGACATAGGGTGTTTTGGTCGACGAGGTGTACGAAGTGAGAGGGTCAGGGAGAATGGTTTGGTAAACAGAGAAGAGTTAGTGAAAGCTATGCGGAAGATGAAAGCCGGCAAGGCAGCGGGTTTGGAAGGTATTGCAGTAGAATTTATATAAAAAAGGGGGGGTGTCTATGTTGTTCATTGTTTTGCAAGGATATTAAGTGTATGTATGGTTCATGTTGAAGTGCCTGAGGATTGCCAAGATCCATGCATAGTGCCACTGTACAAAGGCAAATGGGATAAAGGTGAGTGTTCAAATTACAGAGGTATAAGTCTGTTGAGTATTCCTGGGAAATCATATGGGAGGGTATTGATAGAGAGGGTGAAGGCACGTACAAAGCACCAGATTGGGGAAGAACAGTGTGGTTTCAGAAGTGGTGGAGGGTGTGTGCATCAGGTGTTTCCTTTGAAGAATGTATGTGAGAAATACTTAGAAAAACAGATGGATTTGTATGTAGCATTTATGGATCTGGAGAAATAATATGATTGATTTCAGAGAGATTCTCTGTGGAAGGTATTAAGAGTATATGGTGGTGCAGGTAAGATGCAAGAAGCAGTGATATGTTCTTCTCGAGGATGTAAGGCATCTGTACGAATAGGAAGAGAGGAAAGTGATTGTTCTCAGTGAATGTCGGTTTGCGGCAGGGGTGCATGATGTCTCCATGATTGTTTAATTTGTTTATGGATGGGGTTGTTAGGGAGGTGAATGCAAGAGTTCTGGAGAGAGGGGTAAGTATGCAGACTGTTATGGATGAGAGAGCTTGGGAAGTGAGTCAGTTGTTGTTCGCTGATGATACAGCGTTGATGGCTGATTCGGATGAAAAACTGCAAAAGTTGGTGCCTGACACTGGTAAAGTGTGTGAAAGAAGAAAGCTGAGAGTAAATTTGAATAAGAGCAAGATTATTAGGTTCAGAAGGGTTGAGGGATAAGTCAGTTGAGGGGTAAGTTTGAATGGAGAAAAATTGGAGGAGGTGAATTGTTTTAGATATCTGGGAGTAGATTAGGCAGCGGATGGAACCACAGAAGTGGAAGTGAGTAACATAGTGGGGGAGGGCGCGAAGTTTATGAGAGCGTTGAATAATGTGTGGAAGGCAAGAACGTTATCTCGTAGAGGAACAATGGGTATGTTTGAAGGAATAGTGGTTCCAACAATGTTATATGGGTGTGAGGCACGGTGTATAGATAGTGTTGTGCGGAGGAGGGTGGATGTGTTGGAAATGAGATGTTTGGGGACAATATGTGGTGTGAGGTGGTTTGATCGAGTAAGTAATGCGAGGGTAAGAGAGATATGTGGTAATAAAAAGAGTGTGGTTGAAAGAGCAGACAAGGGTGTATTAAAATGGTTTCGTCACATGGAGAGAAAGAGCGAGGAAACATTGACCAAGAGGATATATGTGCCGAAGGTGGAGGGAAGGTGAAGTGGGAGACCAAATTGGAGGTGGAGGGATGGAGTGAAAAAAATTTTGAGAGATCGGGGCCTAAACATGCAGGAGGGACAAAGGCGTGCAAGGAACAGAGTGAATTGGAACGATGTGGTATACCGGGGTCGACGTGCTGTCAATGGATTGAACCAGGGCATGTGAAGGGTTTGAGGTAAAATATGGTAAGTTCTGTGGGGCCTGGATGTGGAAAGGGAGCTGTGGTTTCGGTGCATTACACATGACAGATAGAGATTGAGTGCGAACGAATGTGGCCTTTGTTGTCCTTTCCTAGCGTTAACTTGCACGCACGCGGGGAAAGGGGGTGCCATTTCATGTGTGGAGGGGTGGTGGCGGGAATGGATGAAGGTAGCATGTATAAATATGTTCAGGTGTATATATGTCTGTATATATATATATATATATATATATATATATATATATATATATATATATATATATATATATATATATATATATATATATATAGATAGATAGATAGATAGATAGATAGATAGATAGATAGATAGATAGAAATAGATATAGATATATATATATATATATATATATATATATATATATATATATATATATGTATATATATATATATATATATATATATATATATATATATATATATATATATATATATATATATATATATATATATATATATATATATATATTAGAAAAGATCACAATTTTGCGCATGATCAAGATATTCCTATGAGTCCACGGGGAAAATGAAACACGAAAAGTTCCCAAATGCACTTTCGTGTAATAATCACATCATCAGGGGAGACACGAGAGAGAAATATAACAGTCAGTTGATATACATCGAAGAGACGAAGAGACGTCTCTTCGATGTATATCAACTGACTGTTATATTTCTCTCTTGTGTCTCCCCTGATGATGTGATTATTACACGAAAGTGCACTGGGGAACTTTTCGTGTTTCATTTTCCCCATGGACTCATAGGATTATATATATATATATATATATATATATATATATATATATATATATATATATATATATATATATATATATATATATATTTATATTTATATCTTTATTTATTTTGCTTTGTCGCTGTCTTCCGCGTTAGCGAGGTAGCGCAAGGAAACACACGAAAGAATGGCCCAACCCACCCACATACACATATATATACATACACGTCCACACACGCAAATATACATACCTGTACATCTCGATGTACAAATATATAGACACACACAGACATATACATATATACACACCTACATAATTCATACTTTCTGCCTTTATTTATTCCCATCGCCACCTCGCCACACATGGAATAACAACCCCCTCCCCCCTCATGTTTGCGAGGTAGCGCTAGGAAAAGACAGCAGAGGCCCAATTCGTTCACACTCAGTCTCTAGCTGTCATGTAATAATGCACCGAAACCACAGCTCCCTTTCCACATCCAGGCCCCACACAACTTTCCATGCTTTACCCCAGACGCTTCACATGCCCTGGTTCAATCCATTGAGAGCACGTCGACCCCGGTATACCACATCGTTCCAATTCACTCTATTCCTTGCACGCCTTTCACCCTCCTGCATGTTTGGGCCCCGATCACTCAAGACCTTTTTCACTCCATCTTTCCACCTCCAATTTTGTCTCCCACTTCTCCTCGTTCCCTCCACCTCCGACACATATATCTTCTTGGTCAATGTTTCCTCACTCATTCTCTCCATGTGACCAAACCATTTCAAAACACCCTCTTCTGCTCTCTCAACCACACTCTTTTTATTTCCACACATCTCTCTTACCCTTACATTACTTACTCAATCAAACCACCTCACACCACATATTGTCCTCATACACCTTATTTCCAGCAAATCCACCCTCCTACGCACAACTCTATCCATAGCCCATGCCTCGCAGCCATACAACATTGTTTGAACCACTATTCCTTCAAACATACCCATTTTTCCTTTCCGAGATAATGTTCTCGACTTCCAAACATTCTTTAAGGCTCCCAGAATTTTCGCCCCCTCCCCCACCCTATGGTTCACTTCCGCTTCCATGGTTCCATCCGCTGCCAGATCCACTCCCAGATATCTAAAACACTTTACTTCCTCCAGTTTTTCTCCATTCAAACTTACCTCCCAACAGACTTGACCCTCAACCCTACTGTGCCTAATAACCTTGCTCCTTTACTCTTAACTTTCTCCTTTCACACACTTTACCAAACTCGGTCACCAGCTTCTTCAGTTTCTCACATGAATCAGCCACCAGCGCTGTATCATCAGCGAACAACAACTGACTCACTTCCCAAGCTCTTTCACCCACAACAGACTTCATACTTGCCCCTCTTTCCAAAACTCTTGCATTCACCTCCCTAACAACTCCAACCATAAACAAATTAAACAACCATGGAGACATCACACACCCCTGCCGCAAACCTACATCCACTGAGAACCAATCACTTTCCTCTCTTCCTACACGTACACATGCCTTACATCCTCGATAAAAACTTTTCACTGCTTCTAACAACTTGCCTCCCAAACCATATATTCTTAATACCTTCCAGAGAGCATCTCTGTCAACTCTATCATATGCCTTCTCCAGATCCATAAATGCTACATACAAATATATATATATATATATATATATATATATATATATATATATATATATATATATATATATATATATATATATATATATCACACACCCCTGCCGCAAACCTACATTCACTGAGAACCAATCACTTTCCTCTCTTCCTACACGTACACATGCCTTACATCCTCGATAAAAACTTTTCACTGCTTCTAACAACTTGCCTCCCACACCATATATTCTTAATACCTTCCACAGAGCATCTCTATCAACTCTATCATATGCCTTCTCCAGATCCATAAATGCTACATACAAATCCATTTGCTTTTCTAAGTATTTCTCACATACATTCTTCAAAGCAAACACCTGATCCACACATCCTCTACCACTTCTGAAACCACACTGCTCTTCCCCAATCTGATGCTCTGTACATGCCTTCACCCTCTCAATCAATACCCTCCCATATAATTTACCAGGAATACTCAACAAACTTATACCTCTGTAATTTGAGCACTCACTCTTATCCCCTTTGCCTTTGTACAATGGCACTATGCACGCATTCCGCCAATCCTCAGGCGCCTCACCATGAGTCATACATACATTAAATAACCTTACCAACCAGTCAACAATACAGTCACCCCCTTTTTTAATAAATTCCAATGCAATACCATCCAAACCTGCTGCCTTGCCGGCTTTCATCTTCCGCAAAGCTTTTACTACCTCTTCTCTCTTTACCAAATCATTTTCCCTAACCCTCTCACTTTGCACACCACCTCGACCCAAACACCCTATATCTGCCACTCTGTCATCAGACACATTCAACACTCATATATTGCATTCTTTCACAATCACTAACTTTGTTTCACCTCCCCATTAGACTTCATGAAGTTATTTGTCTTGTATTAGATATTTACTCTTACTAATAATTTTTTAATTTCCCTATAATATTTATTATATTTATACTTTCATTTTGCTTTTTTCTTCGCTTAGCTAGCGCAAAACACTCATTGCCAACCTCCGCTCATTCAATTTATACTTCCACCACTCAATTGCATTTTTCCTGCAAATAATAGATCCAAAGACTTCTTTCACTTATTCATATTTCTCTTTACTTTTCATCCCACCACTCGCACCATGTTAAAACAGCCCCCTCCCCCTCTTTGCATAGCTGGGAAACACAAGCCATTTTTCGCAATCAGTCTCACTGTCCTGAAAATACATCCCAACCACCACTCCCTTACTCCATGCTCTCACCTTTTCCATTCTTTTACACCCCCGAACGCTTCCCCAATGTCCCTTTCAACTCCTTAACACGTCGACCCCTTCCCATCTCCAATTCACTCTATTCCTTGCACCCTTTACCCCATGGATGGTTTTGGGGATCATCTGAAGACGTGTTTCACGTAATCTTTCGGATCCAATGTTGTTGCACTTCTTCGTTCGCTGCATGACACAGACTTCTGGTTCATGTTACCTCACTGCAGTTCTTTATGTGGAAAAGAAAACGAGTACTCTGTTAGACAAGGCTTTTAGTCTATTTGACACAGTCAATCTTAGCCTTGAGTTTTGATCAAAAAACTCAGAATAAAGTGTCTTTACACTTATGTCTGCAGCGAGAACCATTGGAGCAACTTATCATAGGGTGGGGAGGGGCGAATCCAGCCTTGAAAATTGTTGGAACAACATTATCCCAAAGCAACATTTTGTTTGAATGAATGTTTCGCTTCCAACATGTTTAAGGTTTCCAGATTGGGCCCTTATGGATAGACTTCGCTCAGGGTTGCATCTGCTGCCAGAATCAGATTTTGAGAAAATTTACTTTCGAGGTTTTTCTGATAACTTAGCGTCAAACAGATTGGAACTAAAATACGTGGTAATAACCTTGCTCGTTGTTTTGAATTTCTCCTTCAACATTGAAAACTGGTCACAGATTTTACTCAAGAATAGCACGGTCGAGTGAGGAACAGAAAAGACCATAAAGGTAACTTCAGCCAAAAGATTATTGTGTGTTCCATAACTTGCATTCGACGGTCCTAAACTGCAAGAAATAGATGAATTAAACAACATGTGGTAATCACAACGCCTGCCGCAAATACATCATGAGAAAAACTTCCGTGCTCAAACATGAAATGCGTTAGTGTCGATAAAACTTTTCATGCTTGTAGCGATTGTCCATACATACTTTATACTTGGGCATTCTTTCACTCTATCATTGCCTACCTCCAGATCCATAAAGCGACAAAGTATAAAATAGAAAAATAAAAAAAATAAAAAAAATATATATATATATATATATATATATATATATATATATATATATATATTTTTTTTTTTTTCTTTTTTTTTTGCTTTGTCGCTGTCTCCCGCGTTTGCGAGGTAGCGCAAGGAAACAGACGAAAGAAATGGCCCAACCCACCCCCATACAACATGTATACACATACGTCCACACACGCAAATATACATACCTACACAGCTTTCCATGGTTTACCCCAGACGCTTCACATGCCCTGATTCAATCCACTGACAGCACGTCAACCCCGGTATAACACATCGATCCAATTCACTCTATTCCTTGCCCGCCTTTCACCCTCCTGCATGTCAGGCCCCGATCACACAAAATCTTTTTCAGTCCATCTTTCCACCTCCAATTTGGTCTCCCACTTCTCCTCGTTCCTTCCACCTCCGACACATATATCCTCTTGGTCAATCTTTCCTCACTCATTCTCTCCATGTGCCCAAACCATTTCAAAACACCCTCTTCAGCTCTCTCAACCACGCTCTTTTTATTTCCACACATCTCTCTTACCCTTACTTTACTCACTCGATCAAACCACCTCACACCACACTATTGTCCTCAAACATCTCATTTCCAGCACATCCACCCTCCTGCGCACAACTCTATCCATAGCCCACGCCTCGCAACCATACAACATTGTTGGAACCACTATTCCTTCAAACATACCCATTTTTGCTTTCCGAGATAATGTTCTCGACTTCCACACATTCTTCAAGGCTCCCAGAATTTTCGCCCCCTCCCCCACCCTATGCTCCACTTCTGCTTCCATGGTTCCATCCGCTGCCAGATCCACTCCCAGATATCTAAAACACTTTACTTCCTCCAATCTTTCTCCACTCAAACTTACCTCCCAATTGACTTGACCCTCAACCCTACTGTACCTAATAACCTTGCTCTCATTCACATTTACTCTTAACTTTCTTCTTTCACACACTTTACCAAACTCAGTCACAGGAGGTCAAGAGAAAGGTGCAAGAGGTGAAAAAGAGGGCAAATGAGAGTTGGGGTGAGAGAGTATCATTAAATTTTAGGGAGAATAAAAAGATGTTCTGGAAGGAGGTAAATAAAGTGCGTAAGACAAGGGAGCAAATGGGAACTTCAGTGAAGGGCGCAAATGGGGAGGTGATAACAAGTAGTGGTGATGTGAGAAGGAGATGGAGTGAGTATTTTGAAGGGTTGTTGAATGTGTTTGATGATAGAGTGTCAGATATAGGGTGTTTTGGTCGAGGTGGTGTGCAAAGTGAGAGGGTTAGGGAAAATGATTTGGTAAACAGAGAAGAGGTAGTAAAAGCTTTGCGGAAGATGAAAGCCGGCAAGGCAGCAGGTTTGGATGGTACTGCAGTGGAATTTATTAAAAAAAGGGGGTGACTGTATTATTGACTGGTTGGTAAGGTTATTTAATGTATGTATGACTCATGGTGAGGTGCCTGAGGATTGGCGGAATGCTTGCATAGTGCCATTGTACAAAGGCAAAGGGGATAAGAGTGAGTGCTCAAATTACAGAGGTATAAGTTTGTTGAGTATTCCTGGTAAATTATATGGGAGGGTATTGATTGAGAGGGTGAAGGCATGTACAGAGCATCAGATTGGGGAAGAGCAGTGTGGTTTCAGAAGTGGTAGAGGATGTGTGGATCAGGTGTTTGCTTTGAAGAGTGTATGTGAGAAATACTTAGAAAAACAAATGGATTTGTATATAGCATTTATGGATCTGGAGAAGGCATATGATAGAGTTGATAGGGATGCTCTGTGGAAGGTTTTAAGAATATATGGTGTGGGAGGCAAGTTGTTAGAAGCAGTGAAAAGTTTTTATCGAGGATGTAAGGCATGTGTACGTGTAGGAAGAGAGGAGAGTGATTGGTTTTCACTGAATGTAGGTTTGCGGCGGGGGTGTGTGATGTCTCCATGGTTGTTTAATTTGTTTATGGGTGGGGTTGTTAGGGAGGTGAATGCAAGAGTTTTGGAAAGAGGGGCAAGTATGAAGTCTGTTGGGGATGAGAGAGCTTGGGAAGTGAGTCAGTTGTTGTTCGCTGATGATACAGCGCTGGTGGCTGATTCATGTGAGAAACTGCAGAAGCTGGTGACAGAGTTTGGTAAAGTGTGTGAAAGAAGAAAGTTAAGAGTAAATGTGAATAAGAGCAAGGTTATTAGGCACAGTAGGGTTGAGGGTCAAGTCAATTGGGAGGCAAGTTTGAATGGAGAAAAACTGGAGGAAGTAAAGTGGTTTAGATATCTGGGAGTGGATCTGGCAGCGGATGGAACCATGGAAGCGGAAATGAATCATAGGGTGGGGGAGGGGGCGAAAATTCTGGGAGTCTTGATGAATGTTTGGAAGTCGAGAACATTATCTCGGAAAGGAAAAATGGGTATGTTTGAAGGAATAGTGGTTCCAACAATGTTGTATGGTTGCGAAGCGTGGGCTATGGATAGAGTTGTGCGGAGGAGGGTGGATGTGCTGGAAATGAGATGTTTGAGGACAATAGGTGGTGTGAGGTGGTTTGATCGAGTAACTAATGTAAGGGTAAGAGAGATGTGTGGAGATAAAAAGAGTGTGGTTGAGAGAGCAGAAGAGGGTGTTTTGAAATGGTTTGGTCACATGGAGAGAATGATTGAGGAAAGATTGACCAAGAGGATATAAGTGTCAGACTTGGAGGGAACGAGGAGAGGTGGGAGACCAAATTGGAGGTGGAAAGATGGAGTGAAAAAGATTTTGAGTGATCGGGGCCTGAACATGCAGGAGGGTGAAAGGCGTGCAAGAAATATATTATCCCTGGGGATAGGGGAAAAAGAATACTTCCCACGCATTCCTCACGTGTCGTAGAAGGCGACTAGAGGGGACTGGAGCGGGGGGCAGAAATCTTCCCCTCCTTGTATTTCAACTTTCTAAAATGGGAAACAGAAGAATGAGTCACGCGGAGTGCTCATCCTCCTCGAAGGCTCAGATTGGTGTGTCTAAATGTGTGTGGATGTAACCAAGATGTGAAAAAAGGAGAGATATGTAGTATGCTTGAGGAAAGGAACCTGGATGCTTTGGCTCTGAGTGAAACGAAGCTCATGGGTAAAGGGGAAGAGTGGTTTGGGAATGTCTTGGGAGTAAAGTCAGGGGTTAGTGAGAGAACAAGAGCAAGGGAAGGAGTAGCACTACTCCTGAAACAGGAGTTGTGGGAGTACGTGGTAGAATATAAGAAAGTAAATTCTAGTATGATATGGGTAAAACTGAAAGTTGATGGAGAGATGGATGATTATTGGTGCATATGCACCTGGGCATGAGAAGAAAGATCATGAGAGGCAAGTGTTTTGGGAGCAGCTGAATGAGTGTGTTGGTGGTTTTCATGCACAAGACCAGGTTATAGTGATGGGTGATTTGAATGCAAAGGTGAGTAATGTTGCAGTTGAGGGAATAATTGGTATACATGGGGTGTTCAGTGTTGTAAATGGAAATGGTGAAGAGCTTGTAGATTTATGTGCTGAAAAAGGACTGGTGATTGGGAATACCTGGTTTAAAAAGGGAGATATACATAAGTATACGTATGTAAGTAGGAGAGATGGCCAGAGAACGTTATTGGATTACGTGTTAATTGACAGGCGCGCGAAAGAGAGACTTTTGGATGTTAATGTGCTGAAAGGTGCGAATGGAAGGATGTCTGATCATTATCTTGTGGAGGCGAAGGTGAAGATTTGTATGGGTTTTCAGAAAAGAAGAGAGAATGTTGGGGTTAAGAGGGTGGTGAGAGTAAGTGAGCTTGGGAAGGAGACTTGTGTGAGGAGGTGCCAGGAGAGACTGAGTACAGAATGGAAAAAGGTGAGAACAAAGGAGGTAAGGGGGGTGGGGGAGGAATGGGATGTATTTAGGGAAGCAGTGATGGCTTGCGCAAAAGATGCTTGTGGCATGAGAAGCGTGGGAGGTGGGTTGATTAGAAAGGGTAGTGAGTGGTGGGATGAAGAAGTAAGATTATTAGTGAAAGAGAAGAGAGAGGCATTTGGACGATTTTTGCAGGGAAAAAATGCAAATGAGTGGGAAATGTATAAAAGAAAGAGGCAGGAGGTCAAGAGAAAGGTGCAAGAGGTGAAAAAGAGGGCAAATGAGAGTTGGGGTGAGAGAGTATCATTAAATTTTAGGGAGAATAAAAAGATGTTCTGGAAGGAGGTAAATAAAGTGCGTAAGACAAGGGAGCAAATGGGAACTTCAGTGAAGGGGGCTAATGGGGAGGTGATAACAAGTAGTGGTGATGTGAGAAGGAGATGGAGTGAGTATTTTGAAGGGTTGTTGAATGTGTTTGATGATAGAGTGGCAGATATAGGATGTTTTGGTCGAGGTGGTGTGCAAAGTGAGAGGGTTAGGGAAAATGATTTGGTAAACAGAGAAGAGGTTGTAAAAGTTTTGTGGAAGATGAAAGCCGGCAAGGCAGCAGGTTTGGATGGTATTGCAGTGGAATTTATTAAAAAAGGGGGTGACTGTCTTGTTGGCTGGTTGGTAAGGTTATTTAATGTATGTATGACTCATGGTGAGGTGCCTGAGGATTGGCGGAATGCTTGCATAGTGCCATTGTACAAAGGCAAAGGGGATAAGAGTGAGTGCTCAAATTACAGAGGTATAAGTTTGTTGAGTATTCCTGGTAAATTATATGGGAGGGTATTGATTGAGAGGGTGAAGGCATGTACAGAGCATCAGACTGGGGAAGAGCAGTGTGGTTTCAGAAGTGGTAGAGGATGTGTGGATCAGGTGTTTGCTTTGAAGAATGTATGTGAGAAATACTTAGAAAAGCAAATGGATTTGTATGTAGCATTTATGGATCTGGAGAAGGCATATGATAGAGTTGATAGAGATGCTCTGTAGAAGGTATTAAGAATATATGGTGTGGGAGGAAAGTTGTTAGAAGCAGTGAAAAGTTTTTATCGAGGATGTAAGGCATGTGTATGTGTAGGAAGAGAGGAAAGTGAATGGTTCTCAGTGAATGTAGGTTTGCGGCAGGGGTGTGTGATGTCTCCATGGTTGTTTAATTTGTTTATGGATGGGGTTGTTAGGGAGGTGAATGCAAGAGTTTTGGAAAAGGGGCAAGTATGCAGTCTGTTGGGGATGAGAGAGCTTGGGAAGTGAGTCAGTTGTTGTTCGCTGATGATACAGCGCTGGTGGCTGATTCATGTGAGAAACTGCAGAAACTGGTGACTGAGTTTGGTAAAGTGTGTGAAAGAAGAAAGTTAAGAGTAAATGTGAATAAGAGCATGGTTATTAGGTACAGTAGGGTTGAGGGTCAAGTCAACTGGGAGGTAAGTTTGAATGGAGAAAAACTGGAGGAAGTAAAGTGGTTTAGATATCTGGGAGTGGATCTGACAGCGGATGGAACCATGGAAGCGGAAGTGAATCATAGGGTGGGGGAGGGGGCGAAAATCCTGGGAGTCTTGAAGAATGTGTGGAAGTCTCGGAAAGGAAAAATGGGTATGTTTGAAGGAATAGTGGTTCCAACAATGTTGTATGGTTGCGAGGCGTGGGCTATGGATAGAGTTGTGCGCAGGAGGGTGGATGTGCTGGAAATGAGATGTTTGAGGACAATATGTGGTGTGAGGTGGTTTGATCGGGTAAGTAATGTAAGGGTAAGAGAGATGTGTGGAAATAAAAAGAGCGTGGTTGAGAGAGCAGAAGAGGGTGTTTTGAAATGGTTTGGGCACATGGAGAGAATGAGTGAGGAAAGATTGACAAAGAGGATATATGTGTCGGAGGTGGAGGGAACGAAGAGAAGTGGGAGACCAAATTAGAGGTGGAAAGATGGAGTGAAAAAGATTTTGAGTGATCGTGGCCTGAACATGCAGTAGGGTGAAAGGCGGGCAAGGAATAGAGTGAATTGGATCGATGTGGTATACCGGGGTCGACGTGCTGTCAGTGGATTGAGTCAGGGCATGTGAAGCGTCTGGGGTAAACCATGGAATGTTCTGTGGGGCCTGGATATGGAAAGGGAGCTGTGGTTTCGGGCATTATTGCATGACAGCTAGAGACTGAGTGTGAACTAATGGGGCCTTTGTTGTCTTTTCCTAGCGCTACCTCGCACACATGAGGATGGAGGGGGATGTTATTCCATGTGTCGCGAGGTGGCGATGGGAATAAATAAAGGCAGACAGTATGAATTATGTACATGTGTATATATGCATATGTCTGTGTGTGTATATATATATATATATATATATATATATATATATATATATATATATATATATATATATATATATATATATATATATATATATATATATGTACATTGAGATGTATAGGTATGTATATTTGCATGTGTGGACGTGTATGTATATACATGTGTATGTGGGTGGGTTGGGCCATTTCTTTCGTCTGTTTCCTTGCGCTACCTCGGAAACGCGGGAGACAGCGACAAAGCAAATAAATAATATATATATATATATATATATATATATATATATATATATATATATATATATATATATATGTTATATTTTGTCGCTGTCTCCCGCGTTAGCGACGTGCGCAAGGTAACAGACGAAACCACAGCTCCCTTGCCACATCCAGACCCCACAAAACTTGCCATGGTTTACCCCAGACGCTTCACATACCCTGGTTCAATCCACTGACAGCACGTCGACCCTGGTATACCACATCGTTCCAATTCGCTGTATTCCTTGCAAGCCTTTATGTTCAGGCCCTGATCGCTCAAAATTTTTAACTCCATCCCTCCACCTCCAATCTGGTCTCCCACATTCCCCCACCTCTGACACATACATCCTCTTTTTCAATCTTTCCTCACTCATTCTTTCCATGTGACCAAACTATTTCAATACACCCTCCTCTGCTCTCTTAACCACACTCTTTTCATTTCCACACATATCTCTTACCCTTTCATTACTTACTCGATCAAACAACCTCAAACCACGTTATGTTCTCAAACATCTCATTTCCAACACATCCACCCTCCTCGGCACAATCATATCTATCGCCCATACCTCACAACCATATAACATTGTTGGAATCACTATTCCTTCAGACATACCCATTTTTGCTCTCCGATATAACGTTTTTGCCTTCCACTCATTCTTCAACGCTTCCAGAACCTTCGCTCCCTACCCAACCCTGTGACTTAATCTCTTATCCCTAGGGATATGGGAGAAAGACTTCTTCCCACGTTTCGTAAAAGGTGACTAAAAGGGATGGGAGCAAGGGGCTGGAAACCCCTTCTTTTATTTGAATTTCTAAAAAGGGAAAGAGAAGTAGGAGTCAAGCGGGAAGCGCTCATCCTCCTTGAAGGCTCAGACTGGGGTGACTGAATGTGTGTGGATGTAACCAAGATGAGAAGAAAGGAGATGTAGGTAATGTGTTTGGGGAAAGAAACCTTGATGTTCTGGCTGTGAGTAAAACGAAACTCATGTGTAAAGGGGAAGAGTGTTTTGGGAAAGTCTTAGGTGTAATGTTGGGATTTTGTGAGAGGACAAGAGCTAAGGAAGGAGTAGCAATACTCCTGAAGCAATAGCTTTAGGAGTATGTAAGAAAGTAAATTCTAGATTGTTGTGGGTAAAACTGAAAGTGATTGGAGAGAGATGGGTGATTATTTTTTGTCTATGCACCTGGTCATGAGAAGAAAGATTATGAGAGGCAAGTGTTTTCGGAGCAGTTGAGTGAGTGTAACAGCAGCTTTGATGCACGAGACTGGGTTATAGTGATGGCTGATTTGAATGCAAAGGTGAGTAATGTGGCAACTGAGGGTATAATTGGTGTACACGGGGTGTTCATTGTTGTAAATGGAAATGATGAAGAGCTTCTAATTTTGTGTACAGAAAAAGGCTGGTTATTGGGAATACCTGGTTTAAATAGAGAGATATAAATAAGTATATGTATATGAGTAGGGGAGATGGACAAAGGGCATTATTGGACTAACTGTTGATTGATAGGTGTGTAAAAGAGAGAACTTTGGATGTAAATGTGTTAAGAGGGGCAGCTAGAGGGATGTCTGGTCACTGTCTTGTGGAGGTGAAGGTGAAGGTTTGAAGAGACTTTCAGAAAAGAAGAGAGAATATTCGGGAGAAGAGAATGGAGAGAATAAGTAAGTTTGGAGAGGAGATCTGTGTCAGGAAGTATCAGGAGAATTTGAGTGTAAAATGGCAAAAGGTAAGAGCAAATGACATGAGTGGAGTGGGTGAGGAATGGTATGTATTTAGTGATGGCTTGTGCAGAAGATGCATGTGGTATGAGAAATATGGGAGGTGGGCAGATTAGAAAGGGTAGCGAGTGGTGGGATGAAAAAGTAAGTTTGTTAGTGAAAGAGAAAAGAGAGGCATTTGAACGAAATATCCAGTGAAGTAGTGCAAGTGACTGGGAGATGTATAAAAGAAAGTGGGAAGAGGTCAAGAGAAATGTGCAAGAGCTGAAAAAGAGGGCAAATGAGAGTTGGGGTGAGAGAGTATCATTAAATCTTAAGGAGAATATAAAGATGTTTTGGAAGGAGGTAAATAACGTGCATAAGACAAGAGAACAAATGGGAACATCGGTGAAGGGAGCAAGTGGGGAATCAATAACAGATAGTGATGGAGTGACAAAGGTGAGGTATTCAAACTACAGAGGCATACGTTCGTTGAGTATTCCTGGGAAATCGTATGAGAGAGTGTTGATTGAGAGGGTGAAGGCATGTACAGAGCATTAGACTGGGGAATAGCAGTGTGGTTTCCGAAGTGGTAGAGGATGTGTGGATCAGGTGATTGCTTTGAAGAATATATGTGAGAAATGATTAGAAAAAAAATGATTTGCACGTAGCATTTATAGATCTGGAGAAGGGCATATGATAGGGTTGATAGAGATGCCTTGTGGAAGGTTTCAAGAGTATATGGTGTGGGAGGTAAGTTGCTAGAAGCAGTGAAAGGATTTTACCAAGGATGTAAGACATATGTACGAACAGGAAACGAGGAAAATGATTGGTTACCAGGGAATGTCGTTCTGCTGCAGGGGTGTGTGATGTCCCATGGTTTGAATTGTTTATGGAGGGGTGGTTAATGAGGTAAATGCAAGCGTTTTGGAGAGAGGGGCGAATATGCAGTTAGTTGTGGATGAGAGGGTGGGAAGTGAGTCAGTTGTTGTTCGCCGATGATACAGCTCTAGTGGCTGATTTGTGTGAGGAACTGCAGAGCTTGGTGACTGTTTTGAAGAGAGTGTGAAAGGAGGAGGTTGAGAGTAATTGTGAATAAGAGCCAGGTTATTAGGTTCAGTAGGGTTGAGGGACGTTAATTGGGATGTCAGTTTCAATGGAGAAAAACTGGAGGAAGTGAAGTGTTTTAGATATCTGGGAGTGGATTTGACAGCGGATGGAATCATGGAAGCGGAAGTAGGTCACAGGGTGGGGGAGGGGGCAAAAGTTCTGGGAGCGTTGAAAAATGTGTGGAAGGCGAGAATATTATCTCAGAAAGCAAAAATGGGTATGTTTGAAGGAATAGTGGTTCCGACAATGTTATATGGTTGCGAGGCATGGGCTATTGATAGGGTTTTACAGAGGAGGGTGGCTATGTTGAAAAGGAAATGTTTGAGGACAATATGTGGTGTGAGGTGGTTTGATCGAGTAAGTAATGATAGGGTAAGGGAGATGTGTGGAAATAAAAAGTATGGTTGAGAGAGCAGAAGAGGCTGTGTTGAAATGGTTTGGACATATGGAGAGAATGAGTGAGGAAAGATTGACAAAGAGGATATATGTGTCAGAACCGGAGGGAAGAAGGAGAAGCAGGAGACTAAATTGGAGGTGGAAGGATGGAGTGAAAAGCAGTTGTTGGAGTGTGATAGAGTGCTTCTGCAGTGCATACACTAATTTGAACAATACAGAAAAGATTGATAGATCCCCTGTGTAGATCATGAAGAGTTCCACTTTTCTTGTCTATGCTGAATTTACAGTCCTCTCGTTGCTTCACTCTGGACTTCACAGTAAAGCCCATCAGTAGCTTTCATATCAGTATTCTTGATATTCTTGAGTTAGACAGCTGGCTCCCCACTTCCCTTAGCTAGTGTGAGGCAGGAATGCTGATATGTATGTTCATATGTAATGAGGTGAATGTTGATGTAGATGGTTCTTTTCTTCAATGTAGTTGACATGGATGATATTGCACTTTTAGTAGATACACCTGCATGGATATCAAGTAAGATATAGAAACTCCCAGATGTCAAATTAGAGTTATGTTCTTCTAGCAGAATATGTGAACTACTTTTGGCTGAATGAACGAGCTTGTGTACCAGAAGAATGTTTTGTGGCATATACTTGTCACTATACTTTTTCCATTCAGAAAATGTGAAGGAGGAATTCAAATGGAGTAGATGTACCTCATGTTACTCTGTTAAAACTCTTACACTTGTCCTTTGTAATTACCTATATTGTGACTGCTGCCAAAAAGAGGGAGGACTCAGGTGATAGAGTAATGACCCCCTCCCATAACCCCAGCAAACTCAAGAAATATCCAGTCCCTTACCCTTGGAGAAATCAATTAGGTAGTAGGGTGTTGACAACAGCCACCAAGGTGGTGCTACCATTATGACTGAGGAGTGTTAAAGTGGTGCCTGGAACCATCTTACACCCTCCAAGATGGGACTACCAACCTTCTCCTGCCATCTTACAAGCACCGTACACCTACTCAGACCTCATTGATTTTCTTCACATAAGTTTTCTTACCATCTCCTGTCTTCACAATAATTTTTTTGATATAATCATGATGGAGTCCAACAGATATATGTCCCCTATTCGCTGGCATCATGGGGTGCTAAGAATATCCAGGTTTCCATATGGCCCTTCTGCCGATGAGAGGAAGGACTCAAACATTAGTAGCACTGGTCCTTTTCAATACCTCTTGTCTGTTGAACACCTTTCTAGTACCTCTACTAACATCTTACTCCTCTTTGAAACCTGATTTTCTAATGATGTTCTCTACCCCCTTTTCATATCCATCTATAATCTCAACTCATAATTCTAATTAGAGGTAGTGTCTGCTTATTCTACCATCAAGACACTTGTTGCATGCCTATAAGACATTAAGTCTTCAAACTTTATTAACTGGTTCAAAATCTGTTTACAGACTAGTTAGCTAGACTTTTCCTTTGTTTTGCCTGCTACTGTTCTCATTCTACAAATTTTATGTCTTTCTTTGACTGTCTGTACTCCTACCATGACACTGTGGCATCCTCTGTTCTGCAGACTGAGATCCTCCTCTACTTGGGGGATTTCCTCATTCACTAAAGGGAATGGTTGAATTTGTTTCATATGGATGGTGGGACAATTGAAGCTCTCATGTTCTCCATTCTTACTAATCTAGAGTAAATTATCTTCCACCCCAAATTTCTGGCTGCTATGACCAGTCTCCAAATTTTTGGATCTGTTTCTCACCTCTAAGCCTTCACACTGTGGATACATGATCTCGCCCCCAATTGGATCATCTGACCACTCATTCATATATGTATGTTTTAACTATGCTTTTACCTCCAGTAGTTCCTTTTAAATGTAAATATTGGCACCTCAACAAAGCTGACTGGAATAACTTATGAAAATTCTACTCTGACTTTCCTTGTATAACTTACTGTCTATTATGTATTGATGCTTCTGTCACTATCAGATGCATAGCAGAGGTTATTGTTGTGGGAATGGATGCATTTATCCTCTCTTCCTCCAAGATGACCTCTTCTTCCAGTCCATGGTTCAAACATTCCTGTTCTGAGGCCATATCAGGCTTGGAAAAACTCTCCTTTCTGCAACTAAATTCAGCATTTATCACTGCCCATAATTATTGCCAGTACATTATCCATGAGGCAAAACATTCTTTTTTGAAAGGAAGAATGATGATCTCTCCTCTTCATCCACTGATAGGTCTTTCAAGTCTTTAGCTAAGGGCATGTTTAAGTACAACCTTTGTCACTCTACCTTTCCCTCACTTTTCTGTTCAGATGGTACTACAGGTGTCTCTCCTATGGACAAAGCAAGTCTCTTGGGTTCCCATTTCTCCTGTAATTCTATCTTGGTTGAATCTAACATTCCTTCACCCCCTGATACTCTTCTTATTGGTCTTGTGCCCCTTCCTGTAATCTCCTTTTGAACCACCCAAGAAGTGCATCTTTCCCTCAGGACACAAGCTAGGTCCTGATGGCATCCATCCCCTTGTAATGAAAGAGTGCACTTTTGAACTTTTTTTAAACCATTCGTTTAAAAACCAAAACTTTTCTTCCTCTTGGAACAGTATGCTGGTACATCCCATTCTTAAGAAGGATGACCATTCTAACCCCTCTTACTATAGTCCTGTTACTCTAACATCTACCATTTCCAAAGTCTTTGAATCCCTCCTCACCTCCCATACCCTCAGACATTTTGAATCTCGCGGTCTTCTCACTGATTGCCAGTATGGATTCCCTAAGGCAAGATCCATTGATGATATTCTTTCCTATCCTAATAATGCCTGGTCATCATTCCTGAAGGATTTTAGGGAATTCTGTGTAGTTGCCTTTGACATCCAAAGCACTGGGGTCTCATCTCTAAACTCCCCTCTTTTGGTTTCCCTCCCTCACATTGCTCACTCATATCTGGCTACCTCTCTGGCCAGTCTATCTCCATGGCTGTTGAAGGATCAACATCCCCCCTCTCTCCATCAACAGCACTGTCCCTCAAGGTTCTGTTCTGTTCCCTACATTTTTTCTCCTTTTTTTCAGCGATTTCCTTTCTTCCACAAGTAACCAAATGCACTCATATGATGACTCAATACTGCATTCCTCCACATCCTTCAATTCTGCTCCTTCTCCTCACACTCAATATGCATTTCATTTCATCACAATTTCATCAGTAAACTCAGACTTGGACAGGATATCTCAGAGGGTTAGATTTAATCTGGTTAAGTTTAATGCCTCCAAGTCCCAGAGTCTACCCATCTCTCTAAAATTCCTCACAACTTTCCTCTCTCCTTTGACAGTTCTGTAATTTCACCTCTTGACTTAATGAACATACTTGATATTACTGTAACATCCACTCTTCTTTGGAAACCCCACATTATGGAAATGGCTAAGTCTGCCTCATAAGAAATTGAGAGTCCTGTATAGGTATAGAAATGTATTATTCTTTCGAACAGTTGCTCTGATTAGACAAATGATTGATCCATCCTTGTTTGGAGCACTGCTTTCACATCTATGGTTGTTGTAGCTTTGCATCCGTACTTGATACAGTTGTTTTGAAAGTGGTCTGACTTTTAAACTCTTCCAGGCTAGCTTCAAAACTTAACCAGCTTGCCCTATGCTACATTGTTGATTCAGTTTCCCCCTTCTATTGGTATTATTTTGATTTTTGCTCCTGATAGCTGGCTGCTTATGTGGCCCCACCATTACATCAGATGATTAATGCATGGCCATTGGCAACTCAACACTGGGCTATTTTGATAACTGATTCCCCAAGCTTTGAAACTTTCTACCTTCTCATGGCTTTCATAACAACTTTGACCTGGCACATTTCAAGTGACAGGTTTTTCACTTCCCAAAAATTCATGAACACTTTCCCTTGTCCCTTCTTTTTCCCTTTTGTGACCCTCTCAGTGTTTCAGTTAAGGCCCAGCCTTGATGTGAACTTTTGTCCTTGACTAGAGCCTCAAAAAAAAATTCTTTAGATGTTGGAATTTAAAAAGTGTGAAACTAAAGAGATGGAAGGATGGTTTGAAAGATGCTTTGAATGATCAGGGCCTGAACATGCTGTAGGATGCAATGTATGCAAGGGTTAGAACAAGTAAGAGCAATATTATTTACAAGGGATAATAGAATGGTTGTTGGGGCTTGATTGTAAATGAGAGGCATTGGATTTGATGCCTTATTCTGCAGTGTCATGATATAGCACAACAGGTACCAAAAAGGTTTGTGCAGTATTGAATCATGCTATATCATGGCACCCTTTTCCATGTAGATAAGAGGTTACGGACTATAAAAAGAATATATCAAAATATTGTGTGAATGATGAAAATAATGTACAAGGAAACATTATCCAAGCAATGAAAATGTGTACAACAAATACAGAAAAAGATAGACAGGTATCTGCCTCATTCACATTTCTTTTCGACTCTGGGATAGGCTTGGTAAGGCTTTGTTGCATACTCTTTCTGAATTTGTAGATGATTTTCATTTCATGCATTAGATAGGAACTTAGTAAAGAAAACTATATTAAAATGATACCTATAGAGTATGAATAAGATACAGTTTACTATATCATTCATTAAAAAATATGATGAATGCTTGTGACTGAAATATGGTCACTCGACTAACCTCAGCTACCTGAATAATTAATGTTGTACTGTACTAACCATAAATTCTTTCATCTTTCTTGATATGCATTGTATTATGTTGTATATGAAACACTTTTTGTATTCAAAAATTTGTGTTCCAAAAGTCACTATACACTGAAGGTCAGGTCTAGAATGACTATAGCACTGGTATTAGCTTGAATTTCAAGTGCCGTTGTGACATACAGGATCTCACAACCTTTATATTTAATAAACCAGTACTAGTAAAGACCCTGAATTATTTATTACATTCCATGGAGTTATCACTCAGTTCTTAATGGAACTCATACCATGCAATGATCTAGATGCTACAAAGGATGATATAGCAAATTACCTCCTCACCAGTACCAGAGGAACAATACTTCATGCTTCCCCCTCCAGTATCTGAAGAGTACTGCTTCTTACTACCCTAGCCAGTATCTGATGAACAATGCTCCTCGCCTGCCCCGCTAATACCTGTGAAACAAGGCTCCTTACCTGCCCTACCAGTACCTGAGGAACGAAGCTCCTTGCTTCCCCCACCAGGACCTGAGGAACAAGACTCCTCAACTCCTCAACAAATATCTGAGAAACAATGCTCCTTGCTTCCCTTGCTAGTTTTTGAGGAACAAGACTCTTTGCCACCCCCATCAGTACCTGAGAAGGAAAGTCCCCTGTTTTCCCTAACAATATCTGAGGAAATAAGGCTTCTTGCTCCTCCACTAGTGCCTGAAGAATAAGGCATCTCTCCTCCCCCACCGATACCTGAGAAGGTTTCTTACCTTGCCCACCAGTGTTTGAGGAACAAGGTTCATCACCTTCCCCATCAGTACTTAAGGAACAAGTCTCCTCACATTCCCCCTTTATGCTGCATATGCTCCTCTCAGTGACATAGTAATGGCAAACAATTGCTGAAGTGCTTGACCCATTCTCAAGTAATTTGAAAAGGCTCACTTGTAGTAGGAATCCTTATTGAGTTTTTAGGCATAGTGGTGACTGGTTTGAGTGGGCAGAAGTGTAGAAATATATGAATGGCAAATGATGCATCCTTACTTTTTGAGAGCCAGCAGAGAATTGATGCAGAGGGCAGCCTGGCATGCACAGCATTGGCACCCCATGGCACACAGCCTGCTGAGCTCACGTCATATTGCAACCGTTCATGTTATAATGAAAAATGGGAGTAGTCTAGTTGCCTGTGCTATATCTACCTATCTGTCTATATCTCTGACACCCAAGCACCTCTGGCCATGGCAGAAGAGTATCCACTTATCCCTGTCCTTACATGTCTGCCTCTCATACACAATTCCATGCTTTCTTCCACCATTTCTCTCCTTCCAGTACTTTTCCACTGTATTTCCATATGCCACAGGTAATCTTCCTCTCACACCAACCTCTTTAATTGTGCTGTTATACATTCTCTTTTTAAACAACCTTGTCTTGCATCCTTTCCACATGCCCAAACTACCTTAAAGTACTATGTTTCACCCACTCTGCCACTCCATAATTCATTTCCTTTGCATTCCCTGCCATACCAAATCTCTCATACACCCCCTCATTTCTTTCTTCATTCCATCTAGTCATACCACATGCTCCTTTCAAAGAGCTCATTTCCACTGCCTGACTTGAATTCTGTGACTCATTCCATGCCCATATTTCAGGTGCATGGTCAGGGTTGAGAAGACTGCGCTGTTCTTTAATCCTTTCTTGACTTCCTTACTTACACCTCTACCCTTCAGTATTCTAAGAGACCCAGTAAGTATCTTACCCTATAGAGGTATCTTCCTTATTTCTCCCTCCATATTACCAAACACAACCAAGATCACTCTCAAATACTTAGATACTGTTGCCCCTTCCAGTCTTTCTTTCCCTTTGCAGAATCTATACTTTCACTGTTTTCCTTTCAGATGCCATTACTATACTTTTATGCACATTTACCTTCAGTTGCCTGTGCTTAAACAAAAAGAAAAATACACTTACAACCTAATGCAGCTCCTCTTCACTCTCAGCAAACAATAAAGTATCATCCACAAACAGATTTGTCACAAACTACCACACCTCACCATCACATTCCACCTCTACACCCTCTTTCCCCTCTTATCGCTCTATCCATGTACATGTTAAAAACCCATGGTGACATCACATAGCCCTTTCCTCATAACAACCTGTCTATTGAAACTTTTCCTCAACTCTCCATTCACTCTTACACATGCATTTGCTCCTCTGAAAATGCTATCACACTATCCCGTAGTTTTTTCCCTGCTACATGTATCCTCAACACATCCCACATCTGTCATATGCTTCTTCTGATCCATGAAACCTGCACACAGCTTCTTACCTCTTGCTAGATACTTTTCTGTTGTCATTCTCGTCACAAAAATATGATCCACACATTCTCTACCCTTCCTAAAACCCATAGCTCTTCACTTATTCTGCATTCGGTCACTTCAGTCACTCTATCAATCAACACTTGCATATGCTTTTCCTAGTATACTTTTAACAGACTTATTCCCTGTAATTGCTACATACATCCTTGGCAACTTTCCCTTTGAGTATAGAAATAATTGCAGCTTTCGCCCAGTCCTCAGGCACAACCTTCTCCTTCCATGTTAAATTGCATACCAAATGCATCCACTTTATTACACTTTCTGCTCTATACTTCACTGTGCCAGCTGTTATCCCATCCAGTCCAGGTGCTTTTCCTATCTTCAACATCATTATCACCCTTTTTACCTCCCCTCTTGTAGTAGGCCCATACACTTTTATCCTTTTCCTTCCATCCTCCATAACCATTCATGTAACAACTGCTGTCTCACCTTCTCCCACATTCATAAGTTCTTCACATTACTCTTTTCATCTTCCTTTCTCTTCCTCCTTTAGATTCAACAAGTATCATTCCTTACTTCTCACACTTACATTTGCTATCTTACATCCACCTCTTTCCTTTATCACCTCCTCCCAGTACAATTTCTTATTTTTCGATAAATTTTTCTCAACTTCCTTCCAAAATCTTCATCAACCACTACTTTGCTTTCCTGTATCAGCTTCTTACCATTCTGCTTACATTCTTCCTTCCTCCTTTGCCGAACTTCCACTGGTACATTTCTTTCAAGAAACGTTTATGCTGTTTCCTTTTCTTTCACTGCATTTTTAATGTCATCCATCACCCATGCATTCCCCTTTCATTCCTATATCACAACCTTGTATCCAACTACTAGTTCTGCAACTTTTAACAGCCTTTCTCTAAACATTTTAAATATTTCATTCACACGTCACTGCATTCCTATATTTACTGCTCTTTCATCTAGATTTATGTCACCCTTCTTTCATACTCGTCCTTGCATTCTTTCTAATTCATCTTCTCACTTGCCAGTACTTTTACCTCTTTGTTTTTCTTTTCACAATTACTCTACTTCTCCGTGATCCTCATTTCCACAAGAACTGCAAATGGTCAGAATCTCCAAAGCATCCTCTCACAATTCTAGCATTCAGTGAAACATTTTTCAACTTTTCATCCACTGCTGCAGTCAAACACGTGTTCTTCTCTTCCATCGTTTCTCATCCTCATGTATCTGTGGATTATCTTTTGTTGAAAAAAGGTGTTTGCAAGGAATAAGCCACACACTTCAAGATTGTTATATCAAATCATGCTATATCAAAACACTGCAGTACATAACAGGTAGAGAACGGGTGTGAGCAAGTGAAGCCATTCCATTGTTCCTGGCACTGCCTTGCTCATGCAGGAAATGGCAAAAATGTATGAAAACTTTTTTCAAAGAATCCATTTGAGGATATTAATGAGGGGATAAAGCAATCAGACTTATTCCAATAAGATCTTTGTAATCATTTTCATTAGAGAAAGCAAAGCAAATTGTATATGTTGTAGCATCTGAAAATTGATGATTAACTTTGCATATGGAGAAATTTATACTCACTGTAATGTATGTATTTCTCAGGTTGTGATGAACAAGAACAAGAGAGCAGTTGGTGTACATTTCATGTATCATGGAAAGGTGCGTATGTTACTTTATGCTCTTTCTCTGAGTTTCTCTTTCAACTACGTACCATGTTGCATTTGTAATGATATACCCACTTTGGACACTTTTTCAGAAGTCTAATTCTCTACTGAAATCAAATGCAGTCTACAGTTCATGAGAAGAATCACTCACAAGATATCAAACACAATCTGCTTTTAACTACTGTGTTTCCAGTATGATGTTGATATCTAACATTCTCATATTTTTTTCTAATATTTATCAATACTTATTTGACTCTTCACTTTCAGGTTAAGCATTTGTAGAATCATTCAGTACAGTTATTAGCAATCTGACAATCTCGGTAAAGTAATCTCTGATATTATTGCACATATTTGTATTGAATTGAGTGGGAGATGTATAAAAGAAAGAGACAGGAGGTCAAGAGAAAGGTGCAAGAGGTGAAAAAGAGGGCAAATGAGAGTTGGGGTGAGAGAGTATCATTAAATTTTAGGGAGAATAAAAAGATGTTCTGGAAGGAGGTAAATAAAGTGCGTAAGACAAGGGAGCAAATGGGAACTTCAGTGAAGGGCGCAAATGGGGAGGTGATAACAAGTAGTGGTGATGTGAGAAAGAGATGGAGTGAGTATTTTGAAGGTTTGTTGAATGTGTTTGATGACAGAGTGGCAGATATAGGGTGTTTTGGTCGAGGTGGTGTGCAAAGTGAGAGGGTTAGGGAAAATGATTAGGTAAACAGAGAAGAGGTAGTAAAAGCTTTGCAGAAGATGAAAGCCGGCAAGGCAGCAGGTTTGGATGGTATTACAGTGGAATTTATTAAAAAAGGGGGTGACTGTATTATTGACTGGTTGGTAAGGTTATTTAATGTATGTATGACTCATGGTGAGGTGCCTGAGGATTGGCGGAATGCGTGCATAGTGCTCAAATTTCAGAGGTATAAGTTTGTTGAGTATTCCTGGTAAATTATATGGGAGGGTATTGATTGAGAGGGTGAAGGCATGTACAGAGCATCAGATTGGGGAAGAGCAGTGTGGTTTCAGAAGTGGTAGAGGATGTGTGGATCAGGTGTTTGCTTTGAAGAATGTATGTGAGAAATACTTAGAAAAGCAAATGGATTTGTATGTAGCATTTATGGATCTGGAGAAGGCATATGATAGAGTTGATAGAGATGCTCTGTGGAAGGTATTAAGAATATATGGTGTGGGAGGCAAGTTGTTAGAAGCAGTGAAAAGTTTTTATCGAGGATGTAAGGCATGTGTACGTGTAGGAAGAGAGGAAAGTGATTGGTTCTCAGTGAATGTAGGTTTGCGGCAGGGGTGTGTGATGTCTCCATGGTTGTTTAATTTGTTTATGGATGGGGTTGTTAGGGAGGTGAATGCAAGAGTTTTGGAAAGAGGGGCAAGTATGAAGTCTGCTGTAGATGAGAGAGCTTGGGAAGTGAGTCAGTTGTTGTTCGCTGATGATACAGCGCTGGTGGCTGATTCATGTGGGAAACTGCAGAAGCTGGTGACTGAGTTTAGTAAAGTGTGTGAAAGAAGAAAGTTAAGAGTAAATGTGAATAAGAGCAAGGTTATTAGGTACATTAGGGTTGAGGGTCAAGTCAATTGGGAGGTAAGTTTGAATGGAGAAAAACTGGAGGAAGTGAAGTGTTTTAGATATCTGGGAGTGGATCTGGCAGCGGATGGAACCATGAAAGCTTAAGTCGATCATAGGGTGGGGGAGGGGACAAAAATCCTGGGAGCCTTGAAGAATGTGTGGAAGTCGAGAGCATTATCACGGAAAGCAAAAATGGGTATGTTTGAAGGAATAGTGGTTCCAACAATGTTGTATGGTTGCGAGGCGTGGGCTATGGATAGAGTTGTGCGCAGGAGGGTGGATGTGCTGGAAATGAGATGTTTGGGGACAATGTGTGGTGTGAGGTGGTTTGATCGAGTAAGTAACGTAAGGGTAAGACAGATGTGTGGAAATAAAAAGAACGTGGTTGAGAAAGCAGAAGAGAGTGTTTTGAAATGGTTTGGGCACATGGAGAGAATGAGTGAGGAAAGATTGACAAAGAGGATATATGTGTCGGAGGTGGAGGGAACGAGGAGAAGTGGGAGACCAAATTGGAGGTGGAAAGATGGAGTGAAAAAGATTTTGTATGATCGGGGCCTGAACATGCAGGAGGATGAAAGGAGGGCAAGGAATAGAGTGAATTGGATCGATGTGGTATACTGGGGTTGACATGCTGTCAGTGGATTGAATCAGGGCATGTGAAGCGTCTGGGGTAAACCATGGAAAGCTGTGTAGGTATGTATATTTGCGTGTGTGGACGTGTATGTATATACATGTGTATGCGGTGGGTTGGGCCATTTCTTTCGTCTGTTTCCTTGCGCTACCTTGCAAACGCGGGAGACAGCGACAAAGCAAAAAAAAAAAAAAAAATATATATATATATATATATATATATATATATATATATATATATATATATATATATATTCTTTTGTTCCTGGGGATTTTAATTTTCCAAAAGAAGGAACAGAGAAGGGGGCCAGGTGAGGATATTCCCTCACAGGCTCAGTCCTCTGTTCTTAACGCTACCTCGCTAACGCGGGAAATGGCGAAAAAAAAAAAAGAAAAAAAAAAAAAAATATATATATATATATATATATATATATATATGTTGGGGTGAAGAGGGTGGTGAGAGTAAGTGAGCTTGGGAAGGAGACTTGTGTGAGGAAGTACCAGGAGAGACTGAGTACAGAATGGAAAAAGGTGAGAACAATGGAAGTAAGGGGTGTGGGGTAGGAATGGGATGTATTTAGGAAATCAGTGATGGATTGCGCAAAAGATGCTTGTGGCATGAGAAGAGTGGGAGGTGGGTTGATTAGAAAGGGTAGTGAGTGGTGGGATGAAGAAGTAAGATTATTAATGAAAGAGAAGAGAGAGGCATTTGGACGATTTTTGCAGGGAAAAAATGCAATTGAGTGGGAGATGTATAAAAGAAAGAGACAGGAGGTCAAGAGAAAGGTGCAAGAGGTGAAAAAGAGGGCAAATGAGAGCTTGGATGAGAGAGTATCATTAAATTTTAGGGAGAATAAAAAGATGTTCTGGAAGGAGGTAAATAAAGTGAGTAAGACAAGGGAGCAAATGGGACCTTCAGTGAAGGGCGCAAATGGGGAGGTGATAACAAGTAGTGGGGATGTGAGAAGGAGATGGAGTGAGTATTTTGAAGGTTTGTTGAATGTGTTTGATGGTAGAGTGGCAGATATAGGGTGTTTTGGTCGAGGTGGTGTGCAAAGTGAGAGGGTTAGGGAAAATGATATGGTAAACAGAGAAGAGGTAGTAAAAGCTTTGCGGAAGATGAAAGCCGGCAAGGCAGCAGGTTTGGATGGTATTGCAGTGGAATTTAATAAAAAAGGGGGTGACTGTATTATTGACTGGTTGGTAAGGTTATTTAATGTATGTATGACTCATGGTGAGTTGTCTGAGGATTGGCGGAATGCGTGCATAGTGCCATTGTACAAAGGCAAAGGGGATAAGAGTGAGTGCTCAAATTACAGAGGTATAAGTTTGTTGAGTATTCCTGGTAAATTATATGGGAGGGTATTGATTGAGAGGGTGAAGGCATGTACAGAGCATCAGATTGGGGAAGAGCAGTGTGGTTTCAGAAGTGGTAGAGGATGTGTGGATCAGGTGTTTGCTTTGAAGAATGTATGTGAGAAATACTTAGAAAAGCAAATGGATTTGTATGTAGCATATATGGATCTGGAGAAGGCATATGATAGAGTTGATAGAGATGCTTTGTGGAAGGTATTAAGAATATATGGTGTGGGAGGCAAGTTGTTAGAAGCAGTGAAAAGTTTTTATCGAGGATGTAAGGCATGTGTACATGTAGGAAGAGAGGAAAGTGATTGGTTCTCAGTGAATGTAGGTTTGCGGCAGGGGTGTGTGATGTCTCCATGGTTGTTTAATTTGTTTATGGATGGGGTTGTTAGGGAGGTGAATGCAAGAGTTTTGGAAAGAGGGGCAAGTATGAAGTCTGTTGTGGATGAGAGAACTTGGGAAGTGAGTCAGTTGTTGTTCGCTGATGATACAGCGCTGGTGGCTGATTCATGTGAGAAACTGCAGAAGCTGGTGACTGAGTTTGTTAAAGTGTGTGGAAGAAGAAAGTTAAGAGTAATTGTGAATAAGAGCAAGGTAATTAGGTACAGTAGGGTTGAGGGTCAAGTCAATTGGGAGGTAAGTTTGAATGGAGAAATCTGGAGGAAGTAAAGTGTTTTAGATATCTGGGAGTGGATCTGGCAGCGGATGGAACCATGGAAGCGGAAGTAGATCATAGGGTGGGGGAGGGGGCGAAAATTCTGGGAGCCTTGAAGAATGTGTGGAAGTCGAGAACATTATCTCGGAAAGCAAAAATGGGTATGTTTGAAAGAATAGTGGTTCCAACAATGTTGTATGGTTGCGAGGCGTGGGCTATGGATAGAGTTGTGCGCAGGAGGATGGATGTGCTGGAAATGAGATGTTTGAGGACAATGTGTGGTGTGAGGTGGTTTGATCGAGTAAGTAACGTAAGGGTAAGAGAGATGTGTGGAAATAAAAAGAGTGTGGTTGAGAGAGCAGAAGAGGGTGTTTTGAAATGGTTTGGGCACATGGAGAGAATGAGTGAGGAAAGATTGACCAAGAGGATATATGTGTCGGAGGTGGAGGGAACGAGAAGTGGGAGACCAAATTGGAGGTGGAAAGATGGAGTGAAAAAGATTTTGTGTGATCGGGGCCTGAACATGCAGGAGGGTGAAAGGAGGGCAAGGAATAGAGTGAGTTGGATCGATGTGGTATACCGGGGTTGACGTGCTGTCAGTGGATTGAATCAGGGCATGTGAAGCTCTGGGGTGAACCATGGAAAGCTGTGTAGGTATGTATATTTGCGCGTGTAGACGTATGTATATACATGTGTGTGGGGGTGGGTTGGGCCATTTCTTTCGTCTGTTTCCATGCGCTACCTCGCAAACGCAGGAGACAGCGACAAAGCAAAAAAAAAAAAATATATATATATATGGAAGCGGAAGTGGATCATAGGGTGGGTGGGGGGGCGAAAATCCTGGGAGCCTTGAAGAATGTGTGGAAGTCGAGAACATTATCTCGGAAAGCAAAAATGGGTATGTTTGAAGGAATAGTGGTTCTAACAATGTTGTATGGTTGCGAGGCGTGGGCTATGGATAGATTTGTGCGCAGGAGGGTGGATGTGCTGGAAATGAGATGTTTGAGGACAATGTGTGGTGTGAGGTGGTTTGATCAAGTAAGTAACGTAAGGGTAAGAGAGATGTGTGGAAATAAAAAGAGCGTGGTTGAGAGAGCAGAAGAGGGTGTTTTGAACTGGTTTGGGCACATGGAGAGAAAGAGTGAGGAAAGATTGACCAAGAGGATATATGTGTCGGAGGTGGAGGGAACGAGGAGAAGTGGGAGACCAAATTGGAGGTGGAAAGATGGAGTGAAAAAGAATTTGTGTGATCGGGGCCGGAACATGCAGGAGGGTGAAAGGAGGGCAAGGAATAGAGTGAATTGGATCGATGTGGTATACTGGGGTTGACGTGCTGTCAGTGGATTGAAGCAGGGCATGTGAAGCGTCTGGGGTAAGCAATGGAAATCTGCGTAGGTATGTATATTTGTGTGTGTGGACGTGTATGTATATACATGTGTATGGGGGTGGGTTGGGCCATTTCTTTCGTCTGTTTCCTTGCGCTACCGCGCAAACTTTGGAGACAGCAAAAAAAAAAAAAAGAAAATTTGTATTAAAGTTGTCTGATTAGTGTTTCTCATTGTACACACTCATTCTTTGAGTAATTCTTATAGTTGACCACTAAATGTGATACGTAAACTAATCACTATACTCAGTTCAGCACATCTTTAGATTGACAACTCTTTTCTTTATCGAATCTGAATACCATGAGTTGTAAATTATTGTAAAGTTACCATTTAGTGTAAGAAGATGGAAATTTTAATTAAGGATCTTGAAATTTAATATTCTAAATGCTCATTCTTTTCAGCCTGTATACTTCCTGTGTAGTTATTCCCATTACACATACAATAAGCTTATAAGAAGGAAGTACATTATTTTTTCCTTAGCTTGATGTGAATGTCTAACTATTGTAAAATAAGTTCTACTTTTGATGTAATCAGGTTTGATAGCTTTTCCCACATTCAGTGAAGTTATCAAGATAAATGCTGTGGTTTATACTGTCTGTCATGATTGGAGTGATCTATTTTTTGGTTCTTATAATGTAAGCAATTTAACACAAAATTTATTCTCAGCTAAAGCAGTATGGAGAATGGATTAGTAATGTTTTTAGTTATCAGTAAAAGATTCAGATCAGGAATATTCTAACAAAAGAACTAGTCATTAGAGGAGAATTTTCGTCCTCCATACATTAGTTACTGTGAATACATATGGTATATGTACATAGAATGCAAATTTTCAAAGCATTTTATGCTTGATCACTTCACCCATTCTTTAACATTTAAATTTATATCAGTATATCATCTGTAAAGCTATGAACTCTTAATGTATTTGAAATTTTGGTTAATATATTATGGAAAAAGATTGCTAATTCATGTATAGTAGGAATCCTAAGAATTTAATTGCAGTTTTTTTATTCCATAATATTTTCAAGACTTGTGTGCATCAATTCAGTCCATGTTTCAAGTATTAACCAGTGACCTTAGTTCATTTCCCATGATTCCTGTGGTTGTAATTAAGCTATAAATGCGTATGTTATTTATATTATTTTGTTAGGATCACCTTCCGCTTACAAATTGTCTTGAGTTGATATCATGCTTTTATAAGTAAAATGACTATAGACAGGAATAATTCCTATTGACAGATGATGCATGTGATGGTATTACGGGAGGTTATAATGTCTGCTGGAACACTATCATCACCAAAGCTTCTCATGTTGTCTGGTATAGGCGCTAAGCACCATCTTTATCAACATGGGGTGAGTGATTTATTCCTTTTTTGCATGGTAGTATGGTGCTGATGTTGATTTACATTTAAAATCTCAGTTCACACATGCTTAATGTTTTAACTGTAAAATAGAATAGAAAATGTCAACAGAATTGTCTTTTTGGAAGGAACAACTTCATATGGATTACTAATGATGATAGCTTTCATAAATACTTTTCTCTCTTCAACAGCTGACCCTGTTCACTTTTATGCTGGTGATTCCACCCTGCATATTTATCTCATTTTTCCCCTACTTCACTCTTTTTCTCATACTGAACAAATCTCTTTTCTTAATTCAGCCCTTTGCAATATCTTGGAATGGGAAAGCTGAAACACAATCTATACTTTTTTTAATTATCATTATTATTATTATTTTGCTTTATCGCTGTCTCCTGCATTTGCGAGGTAGCGCAAGGAAACAGACGAAAGAAATGGCCCAACCCACCCTCATACACATGTATATACATACACGTCCACACACGCAAATATACATACCTATACATCTCAATGTACACATATATATACACACACAGACACATACATATATACCCATGCACACAATTCACACTGTCTGCCTTTATTCATTCCCATCGCCACCTCGCCACACATGGAATACCATCCCCCTCCCCCCTCATGTGTGCGAGGTAGCGCTAGGAAAAGACAACAAAGGCCCCATTCGTTCACACTCAGTCTCTAGCTGTCATACAATAATGCCCAAAACCACAGCTCCCTTTCCACATCCAGGCCCCACACAACTTTCCATAGTTTACCCCAGATGCTTCACATGCCCTGATTCAATCCACTGACAGCACGTCGACCCCGGTATACCACATTGATCCAATTCACTCTATTCCTTGCCCGCCTTTCACCCTCCTGCATGTTCAGGCCCAGATCACTCAAAATCTTTTTCACTCCATCTTTCCACCTCCAATTTGGTCTCCCACTTCTCGTTCCCTCCACCTCCGACACATATATCCTCTTGGTCAATCTTTCCTCACTCATTCTCTCCATGTGCCCAAACCATTTCAAAATACCCTCTTCTGCTCTCTCAACCATGCTCTTTTTATTTCCACACATCTCTCTTACCCTTACATTACTTACTCGATCAAACCACCTCACACCACACATTGTCCTCAAACATCTCATTTCCAGCACATCCACCCTCCTGAGCACAACTCTATCCATAGCCCACGCCTCGCAACCATACAACATTGTTGGAACCACTATTCCTTCAAACATACCCATTTTTGCTTTCCGATATAATGTTCTCGACTTCCACACATTCTTCAAGGCTCCCAGGATTTCTGCCCCCTCCCCCACCCTATGATTCACTTCCGCTTCCATGGTTCCATCCGCTGCCAGATCCACTCCCAGATATCTAAAACACTTTACTTCCTCCAGTTTTTCTCCATTCAAACTTACCTCCCAATTGACTTGACCCTCAACCCTACTGTACCTAATTACCTTGCTCTTATTCACATTTACTCTTAACTTTCTTCTTTCACACACTTTACCAAACTCAGTCACCAGCTTCTGCAGTTTCTCACATGAATCAGCCAACAGCGCTGTATCATCAGCAAACAACAACTGACTCACTTCCCAAGCTCTCTCATCCACAACAGACCTCATACTTGCCCCTCTTTCCAAAACTCTTGCATTCACCTCCCTAACAACCCCATCCATAAACAAATTAAACAACCATGGAGACATCACACACCCCTGCTGCAAACCTACATTCACTGAGAACCAATCACTTTCCTCTCTTCCTACACGTACACATGCCTTACATCCTCAATAAAAACTTTTCAATGCTTCTAACAACTTGCCTCCCACACCATATATTCTTCCACAGAGCATCTCTATCAACTCTATCATATGCCTTCTCCAGATCCATAAATGCTACATACAAATCCATTTGCTTTTCTAAGTATTTCTCACATACATTCTTCAAAGCAAACACCTGATCCACACATCCTCTACCACTTCTGAAGCGACACTGCTCTTCCCCAATCTGATGCTCTATACATGCCTTCACCCTCTCAATCAATACCCTCCCATATAATTTACCAGGAATACTCAACAAACTTATACCTTTGTAATTTGAGCACTCACTCTTATCCCCTTTGCCTTTGTACAATGGCACTACGCACGCATTCCACCAATCCTCAGGCACCTCACCATGAGTCATACATACATTAAATAACCTTACCAACCAGTCAACAATACAGTCACCCCCTTTTTTAATAGATTCCACTGAAATACCATCCAAACCTGCTGCCTTGCCGGCTTTCATCTTCCGCAAAGCTTTTACTACCTCTTCTCTGTTTAACAAATCATTTTCCCTAACCCTCTCACTTTGCACACCACCTCGACCAAAACATCCTATATCTGCCACTCTATCATCAAACACATTCAACAAACCTTCAAAATACTCACTCCATCTCCTTCTCACATCACCACTACTTGTTATCACCTCCCCATTAGCGCCCTTCACTGAAGTTCCCATTTGCTCCCTTGTCTTACGCACTTTATTTACCTCCTTCCAGAACATCTTTTTATTCTCCCTAAAATTTAATGATACTCTCTCAACCCAACTCTCATTTGCCCTCTTTTTCACCTCTTGCACCTTTCTCTTGACCTCCTGTCTCTTTCTTTTATACATCTCCCACTCAATTTCATTTTTCCCCTGCAAAAATCGTCCAAATGCCTCTCACTTCTCTTTCACTAATAATCTTACTTCTTCATCCCACCACTCACTACCCTTTCTAATCAACCCACCTCCCACTCTTCTCATGCCACAAGCATCTTTTGCGCAATCCATCACTGATTCCCTAAATACATCCCATTCCTCCCCCACTCCCCTTACTTCCATTGTTTTCACCTTTTTCCATTCTGTACTCAGTCTCTCCTGGTACTTCCTCACACAAGTCTCCTTCTCAAGCTCACTTACTCTCACCACCCTCTTCACCCCAACATTCACTCTTCTTTTCTGAAAACCCATACAAATCTTCACCTTAGCCTCCACAAGATAATGATCAGACATCCCTCCAGTTGCACCTCCCAGCACATTAACATCCAAAAGTCTCTCTTTCACGCGCCTGTCAATTAACACGTAATCCAATAATGCTCTCTGGCATACGTATACTTATGTATATCTCGTTTTTTAAACCAGGTATTCCCAGTCACCAGTCCTTTTTCAGCACATAAATCTACAAGCTCTTCACCATTTCCATTTACAACACTGAACACCCCATGTATACCAATTATTCCCTCAACTGCCACATTACTCACCTTTGCATTCAAATCACCCATCACTATAACCCGGTCTCATGCATCAAAACCACTAACACACTCATTCAGCTGCTCCCAAAACGCTTGCCTCTCATGTTCTTTCTTCTCATGCCCAGGTGCATATGCACCAATAATCTATACTTATATCTCTTGTATTATGTCACTCTATTCCCTCTGTTCAGTTTCAATTGACCACAGCTGATTCCTGCAATAACGTAGACTTGTTAGGCATATCTACATCCTCCACTCTATCTTGGAAAGCCCACATAATTAGCATTACAAAATATGCTTTTTAAAAACTAGGGATGTTTTATAGGTGCTGTGATTATTTTTCTTATGTGCAGCTGGTTTATATGTACAGGGATCTTATTCTCCCAGTATGGCATACTGCTCATATAATTGGGTTGGCCCTTCCCTCACTTCTTTGACAGCCAGGGAGGAATCAAAAGCCTTCCATCTCATTAATTCTCCAGGCATCCCCTCTCTCTAGCCTTCCATCTCATTAACTCTCCAGGTATCCCCTCTCTCTAGCCTTCCATCTCATTAATTCTCCAGGCATCCCCTCTCTCTAGCCTTCCATCTCATTGATTTTCCAGGCATCCCCTCTCTCTAGCCCTTCATCTCATTAATTCTCCAGGCATCCCCTCTTTCTAGCCTTCCATCTCATTAATTCTCCAGGCATCTCCTCTCTCTAGCCTTCCATCTCATCAATTCTCCAGGCATCCCCTCTCTATGATTCACACCTGACCACTGTTTCCCATAGGTTCCATGTTGAGACTAACCACTCGAAGAGTGACGTTTATGATGATCTTCCCTTGACCAGGAAAGCTGTGGACCTCTTCTGCCTTTCCTATTCCCTTCTTCCTATAATCTTTATGCCTCTAAAAGTCAGATCTTATAACACCTTTGAAGCTTGAATTAATTTTTCATTCTTTTTCCGTACCTCATTTTCCTTTCACCCAAGATAACCATGCTTGGGGCATGTTATGCTCATGTCATGGGAATTGCAATAAAGATAATTCATTCAATTTATTGTTTTTAAGACTAACTTGAGAATATTCCTTGTTGAACCATGCCACAGTTCCATGAATTATGAAAACAATATTTTTCTATATGACTTTGTATATTAGAGACAACAGATGACAGAGAGAACTTAGATAATATTTGTCTTTACTTAAAGGAAAGGAAGCAATTAATAATCAAAGATTTAGTTTCAGGAATTATCTATAGCAAGTTTGTGTTTTAATGAACTAGGGAGACTGTAATTTCATATCATGGACACCCTGTTGCCCTGTGCTATGGCTTACTTGGCCTAATGGGTACACTGGCCCTGGTTACTACTATGGTTTTTATCGTATTGACAGGATGATGAATAATGTCAGAGTCATTTGCAGGCTTCAGTGTCATATAGCTAGTTCAGTTTCACTTTGAACACAAGTCTTGATCAGCTGATATACCATAGACAAGTATGGACTAAATTGGAGATTGATATTGTAGGTGCCAGTGGTGGCTGACTTACCAGGTGTTGGACAAAACCTACAGGACCACCTTAATGTACATGGCCTCACCTGGACAGTGCCTTCTGGAGCCCTAAACATGCCCGATGCATTTGTTACCTTCAAAAAGTATCTTCAGTCTAGAAGAGGTCAGTCTTTACTGGCTTCCAGTGAAGGGACATCAGTTGTTTTTGTATGCTTCAGGAGCTGGGAATGATCACACAGTTTGGCTTAATGCTGGGTCTTTAGACAAATTAATCAGCTATTTCATTTTATAGGTGATTACCACTTCATTGCTCTGGGAAGGAGAATGATGCTTATAAGCTTAGTAGCTCACAACACTGAAGCTGCTTCAGATTAGGACGGGTTGATAAGTAAATATGAAGTTGTGAATAAGGGATTTTTGATACTCCCATTTCACCCATACTTGTTTATTGGGAAATTACCTCTCTGTATCTATATATTTTATATTCATACAGGTATATTTTCTGAACCCCTTGGAGAGAAGACCAGTGCTTGGGTGAAAGTAGTTAATACACCTGGAAGAGAGGACGATAACTGGCCTGATGTGCAGTGCCATGTTATTACTCCTCACATGGCATTTGACTGGGGTCTCATTACTCCAGAAACAGTGGGTCTTGATCGGAGTGTGAGTCATTGTTACATCCTTTTTCATAAAGAAAGCTCTCATTATATCTTTGACTTTATACATGAAACACAGGACATAGGTAGTGGTAGCAAAGAAATGGTAGTTTCTTTGGCAGTCTTTTCTAAGTATTTCAGTTATATCTTACATCTACAGAATCTTATCCTTGTCTTTATCCATTAGAGAAATTTATATGAATGCATCTAGATCTTTTTAAGCATGATTTTTCATGTATTATTGGTATTTTTGTCCGTTTCAGTTAGATTCTCTTTCACACTTTTGCAAATGAATTGCAGCTTTCACCTGTTCCATCGATTATTGGCATCATCATTTTGGTTATCAATTCTTTATTCATGGCTTCCATCATTCCATACTGCTACCAGAGACTTATTTTCAGTATTGTTATATCTTTAGTACCTTAATGTCTTTCATTCTGATCCAATTACCCTTCATTTAGAGATTTGTTTGCCACTTATATTTACAACTACATCATGATTGTATATGGATGATATAAAATAGGTTAACCACGTAAACATATTTTACTAGTTTATGTATCATATTTCGAAAAGAGATTTCATTGCAGAAATACTTTGAATATTATGGACCTATTCTTGGTAAAGAAGGTTTCACCATGGAATGCCATATTTTGAGGCCCAAAAGTCGTGGTAGTGTGACCTTAAGGTCACGTGATGCCAAAGACCTCCCTGTCATCAACCCAAATTTCCTTAGTCATTCTGATGACCTTACAACACTTATCAGTGGTAAGAAGTAACCTTCATATTCTAATTTAGTAGTATTTATGATCAACTTATAAAAATTTCTTTGAATTTGGTGATGTTTTGATTTTGTAATGAATTATGTTTATGAACATTTTTTTATAAGTTAATGAATGAATTACTAGATACAGTTTATAGATATTGATACAGTAATATAAATTGAGTGTATGTTGAAGGGTAGCATGTAGAAATTTTAAGTAAGGGCATATCTTCCAATATACAGAGCACAATTCTGAAGTCATCTAAAATGTAACAGTATTCAAATTTCATTTTGCATAAAATCCACCAAAAGATTACAAAAAAGAAAATCCAAACTTTTACTAGCTTTAACTCCTACTGTTTCTAGCCATATATAAAACATGATATGCCAAACATAGTCACAGTCAGTATGCTTTTTGGTAGTGGTGCTGCGAATAACTTCAGTGACAGCCAGATTACAGAAGTTGATTTTGCTTAAAGTATTTTTTATATTGTACAGGACATCACTTTGGTGATGAATGCACACACTGATGTGTTAAGTCATCAAAACATTCTGTTATATTCCTTTATCTTCTATCTGTATTTCTGATGATCTTTAGGGTCTCATGCTTAACAGGCCATCAGCAGAGGGCAACAATAGCACAGAATTTTCAGACTCCTGCGTAATGTTTCAGCAAACTACTACTACCTAATATGTCTACCCAATCCTCCTGCCTAATTGGGATAGGTAGCTGTGGTTTTAGTGCATTACACATGACAGCTGGAGACTGAGTGTAAACGAATTTGGCCTTTTTTATCTGTTTTCCTGGTGCTACCTCATGGAAGCAGGGGGTAACGATCCTGTTTCTTATGGGGCGGGTTAGTGCCAAGAATGGATGAAGGCAGGCAAGTATGAATATGTGTGTACATGTTTACATATGTATATATCTGTGTATGTGAATGTATATCTATGTATATATGGATAATTTGATATATATATATGTATGTGTATATGATTCGATGGGGGATTCTTCATGTTTCCTGGCACCACCTTGTTGATGTGGGAAACAGTGATCAAGTAAAATAAGTAAATGAACATATATATCGGTGTGATGTCTCCATGGTTGTTTAATTTGTTTATGGATGGGGCTGTTAGGGAGGGGAATGCAAGAGTTTTGGAAAGAGGGGCAAGTATGCAGTCTGTTATGGATGAGAGAGCTTGGGAAGTGAGTCATTTGTTGTTCGCTGATGATACAGCGCTGGTGGCTGATTCATGTGAGAAACTGCAGAAGCTGGTGACTGAGTTTGGTAAATTGTGTGAAAGAAGAAAGCTGAGAGTAGATGTGAATAAGAGCAAGGTTATTAGGTACAGTAGGGTTGAGGGACAAATCAATTGGGAGGTAAGTTTGAATGGAGAAAAACTGGAGGAAGTGAAGTGTTTTAGATATCTGGGAGTGGATAGGAAGCAGATAGAACCATGGAAGTGGAAGTGAATCATAGGGTGGGGGAGGGGGTGAGAGTTCTGGGAGCGTTGAAGAATGTGTGGAAGTCGAGAACATTATCTCGGAAAGCAAAAATGGGTATGTTTGAAGGAATAGTGGTTCCAACAATGTTATATGGTTGCGAGGCGTGGTCTATAGATGGAGTTGTGCGGAGGAGAGTGGATGTGCTGGATATGAGATGCTTGAGGACAATATGTGGTGTGAGGTCGTTTGATTGAGTAAGTAATAATAGGGTAAGAGAGATGTGTGGAAATAAAAAGAGTGTGGTTGAGAGAGCAGAAGAGGGTGTTTTGAAATAGTTTGGAGAGAATGAGTGAGGAAAGATTGACAAAGAGGATATATGTGTCAGAGGTGGAGGGAACGAGGAGAAGTGGGAGACCAAATTGGAGATGGAAAGATGGAGTGAAAAAGATTTTCAGTGATTGGGGCCTGAACATGCAGGAGGGTGAAAGGCGTGCAAGGAATAGAGTGAATTGGAACAATGTGGTATACCGGGGTCGACATGCTGTCAATGGAATGAACCAGGGCATGTGAAGCATCTGGGGTAAACCATGGAAAGTTGTGTGGGGCCTGGATGTGGAAAGGGAACTGTGGTTTTGGGGCATTATTACATGACAGCTAGAGACTGAGTGTGAACGAATGTGGCCTTTGTTGTCTTTTCCTAGCGCTACCTCGCACACATGAGGGGGGAGGGGGTTGTTATTTCATGTGTGGCAGGGTGGTGATATGAATGAATAAAGGCAGACAGTATGAATTATGTACATGTTTATATATGTATATGTCTGTGTGTGTATATATATGTATGCATTGAGATGTATAGGTATGTATATTTGCGTGTGTGGACATGTGTATGTGGGTGGGTTGGGCCATTCTGTTTCCTTGTGCTACCTCGCTAATGCGGGAGACAGCGACAAAATAAAATGAAATAATATATATATATATATATATATATATATATATATATATATATATATATATATATATATATATATATATATATATATATATATATATTTTTTTTTTTTTTTTCATACTATTCGCTATTTCCCGCGATAGCGAGGTAGCGTTAAGAACAGAGGACTGGGCCTTTGAGGGAATATCCTCACCTGGCCCTCTTCTCTGTTCCTTCTTTTGGGAAAAAAAAAAAACGAGAGGGGAGGATTTCCAGCCCCCCGCTCCCTTCCCTTTTAGTCGCCTTCTACGACACGCAGGGAATACGTGGGAAGTATTCTTTCTCCCCTATCCCCAGGGATATATATATATATATATATATATATATATATATATAAATATATATATATATATATATATATATATATATATATATATATATATATATATATATATATATATATATATATATATATATATATATATATATCCATAAACAACCATGGAGACATCACACACCCCTGCCGCAAACCTACATTCACTGAGAACCAATCACTTTCCTCTCTTCCTACACGTACACATGCCTTACATCCTCGATAAAAACTTTTCACTGCTTCTAACAACTTGCCTCCCACACCATATATTCTTAATACCTTCCACAGAGCATCTCTATCAACTCTATCATATGCCTTCTCCAGATCCATAAATGCTACATACAAATCCATTTGCTTTTCTAAGTATTTCTCACATACATTCTTCAAAGCAAACACCTGATCCACACATCCTCTACCACTTCTGAAACCACACTGCTCTTCCCCAATCTGATGCTCTGTACATGCCTTCACCCTCTCAATCAATACCCTCCCATATAATTTACCAGGAATACTCAACAAACTTATACCTCTGTAATTTGAGCACTCACTCTTATCCCCTTTGCCTTTGTACAATGGCACTATGCACGCATTCCGCCAATCCTCAGGCACCTCACCATGAGTCATACATACATTAAATAACCTTACCAACCAGTCAACAATACAGTCACCCCCTTTTTTAATAAATTCCACTGCAATACCATCCAAACCTGCTGCCTTGCCGGCTTTCATCTTCCGCAAAGCTTTTACTACCTCTTCTCTGTTTACCAAATCATTTTCCCTAACCCTCTCACTTTGCACACCACCTCGACCCAAACACCCTATATCTGCCACTCTGTCATCAGACACATTCAACAAACCTTCAAAATACTCATTCCATCTCCTTCTCACATCACCACTACTTGTTATCACCTCCCCATTTACGCCCTTCACTGAAGTTCCCATTTGCTCCCTTGTCTTACGCACCCTATTTACCTCCTTCCAGAACATCTTTTTATTCTCCCTAAAATTTACTGATAGTCTCTCACCCCAACTCTCATTTGCCCTTTTTTTCACCTCTTGCACCTTTCTCTTGACCTCCTGTCTCTTTCTTTTATACTTCTCCCACTCAATTGCATTTTTTCCCTGCAAAAATCGTCCAAATGCCTCTCTCTTCTCTTTCACTAATACTCTTACTTCTTCATCCCACCACTCACTACCCTTTCTAAACAGCCCACCTCCCACTCTTCTCATGCCACAAGCATCTTTTGCGCAATCCATCACTGATTCCCTAAATACATCCCATTCCTCCCCCACTCCCCTTACTTCCATTGTTCTCACCTTTTTCCATTCTGTACACAGTCTCTCCTGATACTTCTTCACACAGGTCTCCTTCCCAAGCTCACTTACTCTCACCACCTTCTTCACCCCAACATGTAAATGCAAGAGTCTTGGAAAGAGGGGCAAGTATGAAGTCTGTTGGGGATGAGAGAGCTTGGGAAGTGAGTCAGTTGTTGTTCGCTGATGATACAGCGCTGGTGGCGGATTCATGTGAGAAACTTCAGAAGCTGGTGACGGAGTTTGGTAAAGTGTGTGGAAGAAGAAAGTTAAGAGTAAATGTGAATAAGAGCAAGGTTATTAGGTACAGTAGGGCTGAGGGTCAAGTCAATTGGGAGGTGAGTTTGAATGGTGAAAAACTGGAGGAAGTGAAGTGTTTTAGATATCTGGGAGTGGATCTGTCAGCGGATGGAACCATGGAAGCGGAAGTGGATCATAGGGTGGGGGAGGGGGCGAAAATTTTGGGAGCCTTGAAAAATGTGTGGAAGTCGAGAACATTATCCCGGAAATCAAAAATGGGTATGTTTGAAGGAATAGTAGTTCCAACAATGTTGTATGGTTGCGAGGCGTGGGCTATGGATAGAGTTGTGCGCAGGAGGATGGATGTGCTGGAAATGAGATGTTTGAGGACAATGTGTGGTGTGAGGTGGTTTGATCGAGTAAGTAATGTAAGGGTAAGAGAGAGGTGTGGAAATAAAAAGAGCGTGGTTGAGAGAGCAGAAGAGAGTGTTTTAAAATGGTTTGGGCACATGGAGAGAATGAGTGAGGAAAGATTGACCAAGAGGATATATGTGTCAGAGGTGGAGGGAACGAGGAGAAGAGGGAGACCAAATTGGAGGTGGAAAGATGGAGTGAAAAAGATTTTGTGTGATCGGGGCCTGAACATGCAGGAGGGTGAAAGGAGGGCAAGGAATAGAGTGAATTGGAGCGATGTGGTATACAGGGGTTGACGTGCTGTCAGTGGATTGAATCAAGGCATGTGAAGCGTCCGGGGTAAACCATGGAAAGCTGTGTAGGTATGTCTATTTGTGTGTGTGGACGTGTGTATGTACATGTGTATGGGGGGGGTTGGGCCATTTCTTTCGTCTGTTTCCTTGCGCTACCTCGCAATACGCGGGAGACAGCGACAAAGTATAAAAAAAAAAAAAAAAAAAAAAAAAAAAATATATATATATATATATATATATATATATATATATATATATATATATAAATATATATATATATATATATATATATATATATATATATATATATATATATATATATATATATATATGTCTTGGGAGTAAAGTCAGGGGTTAGTGAGAGGACAAGAGCAAGTGAAGGAGTAGCAGTACTCCTGAAACAGGAGTTGTGGGAGTATGTGATAGAATGTAAGAAAGTAAATTCTCGATTAATATGGGTAAAACTGAAAGTTGACGGAGAGAGATGGGTGATTATTGGTGCATATGCACCTGGGCATGAGAAGAAAGATCATGAGAGGCAAGTGTTTTGGGAGCAGCTGAATGAGTGTGTTAGTGGTTTTGATGCAAGAGACCGGGTTATAGTGATGGGTGATTTGAATGCAAAGGTGAGTAATGTGGCAGTTGAGGGAATAATTAGTATACATGGGGTGTTCAGTGTTGTAAATGGAAATGGTGAAGAGCTTGTAGATTTATGTGCTGAAAAAGGACTGGTGATTGGGAATACCTGGTTTAAAAAGCGAGATATGCATAAGTATACGTATGTAAGTAGGAGAGATGGCCAGAGAGCGTTATTGGATTACGTGTTAATTGACAGGCGCGCGAAAGAGAGACTTTTGGATGTTAATGTGCTGAGAGGTGCAACTGGAGGGATGTCTGATCATTATCTTGTGGAGGCTAAGGTGAAGATTTGTATGGGTTTTCAGAAAAGAAGAGTGAATGTTGGGGTGAAGAGGGTGGTGAGAGTAAGTGAGCTTGGGAAGGAGACTTGTGTGAGGAAGTACCAGGAGAGACTGAGTACAGAATGGAAAAAGGTGAGAACAATGGAAGTAAGGGGAGTGGGGGAGGAATGGGATGTATTTCGGGAATCAGTGATGGATTGTGCAAAAGATGCTTGTGGCATGAGAAGAGTGGGAGGTGAGTTGATTAGAAAGGGTAGTGATTGGAGGGATGAAGAAGTAAGATTATTAGTGAAAGAGAAGAGAGAGACATTTGGACAATTTTTGCAGGGAAAAAATGCAATTGAGTGGGAGATGTATAAAAGAAAGAGACAAGAGGTCAAGAGAAAGGTGCAAGAGGTGAAAAAGAGAGCAAATGAGAATTGGGGTGAGAGAGTATCATTAAATTTTAGGGAGAATAAAAGGATGTTCTGGAAGGAGGTAAATAGAGTGCGTAAGACAAGGGAGCAAATGGGAACTTCAGTGAAGGGCACAAATGGGGAGGTGATAACAAGTAGTGGTGATGTGAGAAGGAGATGGAGTGAGTATTTTGAAGGTTTGTTGAATGTGTTTGATGATAGAGTGGCAGATATAGGGTGTTTTGGTCGAGGTAGTGTGCAAAGTGAGAGGGTTAGAGAAAATGATTTGGTAAACAGAGAAGATGTAGTAAAAGCTTTGCGGAAGATGAAAGCCGGCAAGGCAGCAGGTTTGGATGGTATTGCAGTGGAATTTATCAAAAAAGGGGGTGACTATGTTATTGACTGGTTGGTAAGGTTATTTAATGTATGTATGACTCATGGTGAGGTGCCTGAGGATTGGCGGAATGCATGCATAGTGCCATTGTACAAAGGCAAAGGGGATAATAGTGAGTGCTCAAATTACAAAGGTATAAGTTTGTTGAGTATTCCTGGTAAATTATATGGGAGGGTATTGATTGAGAGAGTGAAGGCATGTACAGAGCATCAGATTGGGGAAGAGCAGTGTGGTTTCAGAAGTGGTAGAGGATGTGTGGATCAGGTGTTTGCTTTGAAGAATGTATGTGAGAAATACTTAGAAAAGCAAATGGATTTGTATATAGCATTTATGGCTCTGGAGAAGGCATATGATAGAGTTGATAGAGATGCTCTGTGGAAGGTATTAAGAATATATGGTGTGGGAGGCAAGTTGTTAGATGCAGTGAAAAGTTTTTATCGAGGATGTAAGGCATGTGTACATGTAGGAAGAGAGGAAAGTGATTGGTTCTCAGTGAATGTGGGTTTGCGGCAGGGGTGTGTGATGTCTCCATGGTTGTTTAATTTGTTTATGGATGGGGTTGTTAGGGAGGTGAATGCAAGAGTTTTGGAAAGAGGGGCAAGTATGATGTCTGTTGGGGATGAGAGAGCTTGGGAAGTGAGTCAGTTGTTGTTCGCTGATGATACAGCGCTGGTGGCTGATTCATATGAGAAACTGCAGAAGCTTGTGACGGAGTTTGGTAAAGTGTGTGAAAGAAGATAGTTAAGAGTAAATGTGAATAAGAGCAAGGTAATTAGGTACAGTAGGGTTGAGGGTCAAGTCAATTGGGAGGTGAGTTTGAATGGAGAAAAACTGGAGGAAGTGAAGTGTTTTAGATATCTGGGAGTGGATCTGGCAGCGGATGGAACCATGGAAGCGGAAGTGGATCATAGGGTGGGGGCGGGGGCGAAAATTCTGGGGGCCTTGAAGAATGTGTGGAAGTCGAGAACATTATCTCGGAAAGCAAAAATGGGTATGTTTGAAGGAATAGTGGTTCCAACAATGTTGTATGGTTGCGAGGCGTGGGCTATGGATAGAGTTGTGCGCAGGAGGATGGATGTGCTGGAAATGAGATGTTTGAGGACAATGTGTGGTGTGAGGTGGTTTGATCGAGTGAGTAACGTAAGGGTAAGAGAGATGTGTGGAAATAAAAAGAGCGTGGTTGAGAGAGCAGAAGAGGGTGTTTTGAAGTGGTTTGGGCACATGGAGAGGATGAGTGAGGAAAGATTGACCAAGAGGATATATGTGTCGGAGGTGGAGGGAACGAGGAGAAGAGGGAGACCAAATTGGAGGTGGAAAGATGGAGTGAAAAAGATTTTGTGTGATCGGGGCCTGAACATGCAGGAGGGTGAAAGGAGGGCAAGGAATAGAGTGAATTGGAGCGATGTGGTATACAGGGGTTGACGTGCTGTCAGTGGATTGAATCAAGGCATGTGAAGCGTCTGGGGTAAACCATGGAAAGCTGTGTAGGTATGTGTATTTGCATGTGTGGACGTGTGTATATGCATGTGTATGGGGGGGGTTGGGCCATTTCTTTCGTCTGTTTCCTTGCGCTACCTCGCAAACGCGGGAGACAGCGACAAAGTATAAAAAAAAAAAAATATATATATATATATATATATATATATATATCCTTAGGGATAGGGTAGAAAGAATACTTCCCACGTATTCCCTGCGTGTCGTAGAAGGCGACTAAGAGGGGAGGGACCAGATGGCTGGAAATCCTCCCCTCTCGTTTTTTTTTTAATTTTCCAAAAGGAAAACAGAGAAGGGAACAGGTGAGGATATTCTCTCAAAGACCCAGTCCTCTGTTCTTAATGCTTCCTCGCTAACACGGGAAATGGGGAATAGTACAAAAGATATATATTTATCATTATGCTTTATCGCTATCTCCCGCGTTAGCAAGGTAGCGCTAGGAAACAGATGAAAGAATGGCCCAACCCACCTACAATAACATGTATATACATACACGTCCACACACGCACATATAAATACCTGTACATCTCAATATATACATATATATACACACACACAGACATATACATGTATACACATATACATAATTCATACTGTCTGCCCTTATTCATTCCCGTCACCACCCCACCACACATGAAATGACAACCCCCTTCTCCCCCGCATGTGCGCGAGGTAACGCTAGGAAAAGACAACAAACGACACATTCGTTCACAGTCTCAAGCTGTCATGTATAATGCACCGAAACTACAGCTCCCTTTCCACATCCAGGCCCCACACAACTTTCCATGGTTTACCCCAGACGCTTCACATGCCCTGGTTCAATCCATTGACAGCACATCGACCCCGGTATACTACATCGTTTCGATTCACTCTATTCCTTGCACACCTTTCACCCTCCTGCATGTTCAGGCCCCGATCACTCAAAATCTTTTTCCCTCCATCTCTCCACCTCCAATTTGGTCTCCCACTTCTCCTCATTCCCTCCACCTCTGACACATATATCCTCTTTGTCAATCTTTCCTCACTCATTCTCTCCATGTGACCAAACCATTTCAAAACACCCTCTTCTGCTCTTGCAACCACGCTCTTTTTATTACCACACATCTCTCTTACCCATTCATTACTTACTCGCTCAAACCACTTTACACCACATATTTTCCTCAAACATCTCATTTCCAGCATTTATTATTTATTTATTATACTTTGTCGCTGTCTCCTGCATCTGCGAGGTAGCACAAGGAAACAGACGAAAGAATGGCCCAACCCACCCACATACGCATGCATATACATACATGGCCACACACGCACATATACATACCTATACATTTCAACATATACATATATATACATACACAGACATATACATATATACATATGTGCATAATTCATACTTGCTGCCTTTATTCAATTCCGTCGCCACCCCACCACACATCAAATGACAACCTCCTCCCCCCGCATGCGCACAAGGTAGCGCTAGGAAAAGACAACAAGGCCACGTTCGTTCACACTCAGTCTCTAGCTGTCATGTATAATGCACCGAAACCACGGCTCCCTTTCCACATCCAGGGCCAACAAAACTTTCCATGGTTGCTCCAGACGCTTCACATGGCCTGGTTCAGTCCATTGACAGCACATCAACCCCTGTATACCACATCGTTCTAAATCACTATATTCCTTCCATGCCTTTCACCCTCCTGCATGTTCAGGCCCCGATCGCTCAAAATCTTTTTCACTCCATCCTTCCACCTCCAGTTTGGTCTCCCACTTTTCCTCGTTCCCTCCTCCTCTGACAAATATATCCTCTTGGTCAATCTTTCCTCACTCATTCTCTCCATGAGACCAAACCATTTCAAAACACCCTCTTCTGCTCTCTCAACCACACTCTTTTTATTACCACACATCTCTCTTACCCTTTCATTACTTACTCGATCAAACCATCTCATACCACATGTTGTCCTCAAACATCTCATTTCAACACATCCACCCCCCTACGCACAACTCTATCTATAGCCCATGCCTCGCAACCATATAACATTGTTGGAACCACTATTCCTTCAAACATACACATTTTTGCTTTCCGAGATAATGTTCTTGCCTTCCACACATTTTTCAACGCTCCAAGAACTTTCGCCCCCTCCCTCGCCCTGTGACTCACTTCCTCTTCCATGGTTCCATCTGCTGCCAAATCTACTCCCAGATATCTAAAACACTTCACTTCCTCCAGTTTTTCTCCATTCAAACTTACCTCCCAATTTACTTGTCCCCCAACCCTACTGTACCTAATAACCATGCTCTTATTCACACTTACTCTCAGATTTCTTCTTTCATACACTTTACCAAAATCAGTCACCAGCTTCTGCAGTTTCTCACCTGAATCAGCCACCAGCACTGTATCATCAGCAAATAGCAACTCACTCACTTCCTAAGCTCTCTCATCCACAACAGACTGCATACTCGCCCCTCTTTCCAAAACTCTTGCATTCACCTCCCTAACAACCCCTTCCGTACACAAATCAAACAACCACCAGGGAGACATCACGCACCCCTGCCGCAAACAACATTCACTAAGAACTAATCACTTTCCTCTCTTCCTACTCGTACACATGCCTTACATCCTCGATAAAAACTTTTCACTGCTTCTAACAACTTGCCTCCCACACCACATATTCTTAATACCTTCCACAGAGCATCTCTATCAACTCTCTCATATGCCTTCTCCAGATCCATAAATGCTACATACAAATCAATTTGCTTTTGTAAGTATTTCTCACAAACATTCTTCAAAGCAAACGTCTGATCCACACATCCTCTACCACTTATGAAACCATACTGCTCCTCCCCAATCTGATGCTCTGTACATGCTTTCACCCTCTCAATCAATACCCTCCCATATAATTTCCCTGGAATACTCAACAAACTTATACTGCTGTAATTTGAGCAATCACCTGTATCCCCTTTGCCTTTGTACAATGGCACTATGCATGAATTCTGCCACTCCTCAGGCACCTCACCATGATTCATACATATATTAGATATCCTTACCAACCAGTCATCAACACAGTCACCCCCTTTTTTGATAAAGTCCACTGCAATACCATCCAAGCCCGCTGCATTGCCAGCTTTCATATTCCACAAAGCTTTTACTACCTCTTCTCTGTTTACCAAATCATTCTCCCTAACCCTCTCACTTCGAACACCACCTCGACCAAAACACCCTATATCTGCCACTCTATCATCAAACACATTCAACAAAACTTCAAAATACTCACTCCATCTCCTTTTCACATCACCACTACTTGTTATTATCTCCCCATTGGCCCCCTTCACCAATGTTCCCATTTGTTCTCTTGTCTTACGCACTTTATTTACCTCCTTCCAAAATATCTTTTTATTCTCCCTAAAATTTAATGATACTCTCTCACCCCAATCCTCATTTGCCCTCTTTTTCACCTCCTGCACCTTTCTCTTGACCTCCTGCCTCTTTCTTTTATATATATCCCAGTCATTTGCACTATTTCCCTTCAAAAATCATCCAAATGCTTCTCTCTTCTCTTTCACTAATAATCTTACTTCTTCATCCCACCAGTAATGAATTTTATGAAGTTTGTTTATTATTTGTGAAGTCCACCTCATGACATGCTATACTATCCTCTAAGTAGAGTTGGTCTATTTATATCAAAATTTTGTTTTTCAAATTATTCCACTTTGTAAAGTCTTCTTTCAACAGGAGTCAAATTTCTGCTGACGTTAGGCAACGCATCTGCTCTTGCAACCAACCTTGGAGCTACATTCCATGATAAGGTAAATGGCTGTTGCTATTGTCATAGAATTTTCATCTTCAATTGTATTATCAAAAGGAAAGTAGAATTGTGCTGGGTTAAGAATACCAAACATATGCATTTTATGAGGCATCAAAAACTTTTCAATAATTGGTTTAACCCGTTGACACCAATCTCCATTTGGCTTTTTTTTCAGTTGAATGTATCATTAGCTTTTGTAACAACTGCAAAAAAATCATCTTATGATAATTAACAAAGTGTGTGGAAGAAGAAAGTTAAGAGTAAATGTGAATAAGAGCAAGGTTATTAGGTACAGTAGGGTTGAGGGTCAAGTCAATTGGGAGGTGAGTTTGAATGGAGAAAAACTGGAGGAAGTGAAGTGTTTTAGTTATCTGGGAGTGGATCTGGCAGCGGATGGAACCATGGAAGCGGAAGTGGATCATAGGGTGGGGGAGGGGGCGAAAATTCTGGGGGCCTTGAAGAATGTGTGGAAGTCGAGAACATTATCTCGGAAAGCAAAAATGGGTATGTTTGAAGGAATAGTGGTTCCAACAATGTTGTATGGTTGCGAGGCGTGGGCTATGGATAGAGTTGTGCGCAGGAGGATGGATGTGCTGGAAATGAGATGTTTGAGGACAATGTGTGGTGTGAGGTGGTTTGATCGAGTGAGTAACGTAAGGGTAAGAGAGATGTGTGGAAATAAAAAGAGCGTGGTTGAGAGAGCAGAAGAGGGTGTTTTGAAGTGGTTTGGGCACATGGAGAGGATGAGTGAGGAAAGATTGACCAAGAGGTCGGAGATGGAGGGAACAAGGAGAAGAGGGAGACCAAATTGGAGGTGGAAAGATGGAGTGAAAAAGATTTCGTGTGATCGGGGCCTGAACATGCAGGAGGGTGAAAGGAGGGCAAGGAATAGAGTGAATTGGAGCGATGTGGTATACCGGGGTTGACGTGCTGTCAGTGGATTGAATCAAGGCATGTGAAGCATCTGGGGTAAACCATGGAAAGCTGTGTAGGTATGTATATTTGCGTGTGTGGACGTATGTATATACATGTGTATGGGGGTGGGTTGGGCCATTTCTTTCGTCCGTTTCCTTGCGCTACCTCGCAAACGCGGGAGACAGCAACAAAGTATAATAAATGAGTATAATAACATAAATTGTGTGGCACCTAACCTCTATAGACATTTTCATCAGTGAAATGACCAGAAGACTGTAGACAAGAAATTAACTCAAAAGATAGAACGATGATTGCTAGTAAAATCAAATATTTGCAGGGCCTAGCATATCCAAGTGTTCAGGAATCATCAAGTTAAACAGCTAGAAGTGCTTTGTATCACAGCATTTGCATTACTATTGAATAAGATCATAGCCTGAAACAGTGTTTTTACTGAAGTTTGCACTTCCCACCATTACTGATTATACTTAAACACATTTTCAGTTGGATTTTCTCATTAGAAATTATACATTATAGCACAGTCATTTATTTTTTTTCATACTATTCGCCATTTCCTGCATCAGCGAGGTAGCGTTAAGAACAGAGGACTGGGCCTTTGAGGGAATATCCTCACCTGGCCCCCTTCTCTGTTCCTCCTTTTGGAAAATTAAAAAAAATGAGAGGGGAGGATTTCCAGCCACCTGCTCCCTCCCCTTTTAGTCACCTTCTACAACACACAGGGGATACGTGGGAAGTATTCTTTCTCCCCTATCCCTATCCCATATATATATATATTTTTTTTTTTTTTGCTTTGTCGCTGTCACCCGCATTTGCGAGGTAGCGCAAGGAAACAGACGAAAGAAATGGCCCAACCCACCCCCATACACATGTATATACATACGTCCACACACGCAAATATACATACCTACACAGCTTTCCATGGTTTACTCCAGACACTTCACATGCCCTGACTCAATCCACTGACAGCACGTCAACCCTAGTATACCACATCGATCCAATTCACTCTATTCCTTGCCCTCCTTTCACCCTCCTGTATATACAGGCCCCGATCACACAAAATCTTTTTCACTCCATCTTTCCACCTCCAATTTGGTCTCCCACTTCTCCTCATTCCCTCCACTGCCGACACATATATCCTCTTGGTCAATCTTTCCTCACTCATTCTCTCCATGTGCCCAAACCATTTCAAAACACCCTCTTCTGCTCTCTCAACCTGCCGGCAAGGCAGCAGGTTTGGATGGTATTGCAGTGGAATTTATTTAAAAAGGGGGTGACTGTATTATTGACTGGTTGGTAAGGTTATTTAATTTATGTATGACTCATGGTGAGGTGCCTGAGGATTGGCGGAATGTGTTCATAGTGCCATTGTACAAAGGCAAAGGGGATAAGAGTGAGTGCTCAAATTACAGAGGTATAAGTTTGTTGAGTATTCCTGGTAAATTATATGGGAGGGTATTGATTGAGAGGGTGAAGGCATGTACAGAGCATCAGATTGGGGAAGAGCAGTGTGGTTTCAGAAGTGGTAGAGGATGTTTGGATCAGGTGTTTGCTTTGAAGAATGTATGTGAGAAATACTTAGAAAAGCAAATGGATTTGTATGTAGCATTTATGGATCTGGAGAAGGCATATGATAGAGTTGATAGAGATGCTCTGTGGAAGGTATTAAGAACATATGGTGTGGGAGGCAAGTTGTTAGAAGCAGTGAAAAGTTTTTATCGAGGATGTAAGGCATGTGTACGTGTAGGAAGAGAGGAAAGTGATTGGTTCTCAGTGAATGTAGGTTTGCGGCAGGGATGTGTGATGTCTCCATGGTTGTTTGATTTGTTTATGGATGGGGTTGTTAGGGAGGTGAATGCAAGAGTTTTGGAAAGAGGGGCAAGAATGAAGTCTGTTGTGGATGAGAGAGCTTGGGAAGTGAGTCAGTTGTTGTTCACTGATGATACAGCGCTGGTGGCTGATTCATGTGAGAAACTGCAGAAGCTGGTGACTGAGTTTGGTAAAGTGTGTGAAAGAAGAAAGTTAAGAGTAAATGTAAATAAGAGCAAGGTTATTAGGTACAGTAGGGTTGAGGGTTAAGTCAATTGGGAGGTAAGTTTGAATGGAGAAAAAGTGAAGGAAGTAAAGTGTTTTAGATATCTGGGAGTGGATCTGGCAGCGGATGGAACCATGGAAGCGGAATTGAATCATAGGATGGGGGAGGGGGCGAAAATCCTGGGAGCCTTGAAGAATGTGTGGAAGTCGAGAACATTATCTCGGAAAGGAAAAATGGGTATGTTTGAAGGAATAGTGGTTCCAACAATGTTGTATGGTTGCAAGGCGTGGGCTATGGATAGAGTTGTGCGCAGGAGGGTGGATGTGCTGGAAATGAGATGTTTGAGGACAGTGTGAGGTGGTTTGATCGAGTAAGTAATGTAAGGGTAAGAGAGATGTATGGAAATAAAAAGAGCGTGGTTGAGAGAGCAGAAGAGTGTGTTTTGAAATGGTTTGGGCACATGGAGAGAATGAGTGAGGAAAGATTGACCAAGAGGATATATGTGTCGGAGGTAGAGGGAACAAGGAGAAGTGGGAGACCAAATTGGAGGTGGAAAGATGGAGTGAAAAAGATTTGAGTGATTGGGGCCTGAACATGCAGGAGGGTGAAAGGCGGGCAAGGAATAGAGTGAATTGGATCGATGTGGTATACCAGGGTTGACGTGCTGTCAGTGGATTGAATCAGGGCATATGAAGCGTCTGGGGTAAACCATGGAAAGCTGTGTAGGTATGTATATTTGCGTGTGTGGACGTGTATGTATATACATGTGTATGGGGGTGGGTTGGGCCATTTCTTTCTTCTGTTTCCTTGCACTGCCTCGCAAACGCGGGAGACAGCGACAAAGCAAAATAAAAATTTTAAAAATTAAAAAATAAAAAATATATATTCATTTCTTTCGCACATATCTGTCATCTCCCGCATCAGTGAGGTAGCGTTTAGAACAGGGGACTGTGCCGAAGGCTGTACATTATAGCACAGTCATTTATAAAGTGAGAAATTCAAGAAAGTGTATATGAAAAAGGACATGACAAGGGAGGAAGTGGAAAGATTTTAAGAGAAGTTACAATGAGTAGAAAACTTGCTGATAAACTGGACACAAGCAACAGGGTCCCATTCATTGTGAGTACCGCTGGGAAAAGTAGTAAAGGTCATTTATGCATATATTGATGGTTTAATGGAGAATAGGAACGAACTTGTTTTTAAGGAATGTATGGAGGAAAATAAGCCAAAAATCATAGTCATACTGGAGACTAAACTGAATAGCATGTAGTTTTCATGGAGGGATATATGATAGCAAGGGAATGAGAGAAAAACTGGGGGAGTTAGATGAAAACATAAAATTCTAAAAGTTAGTTTTAAACATTGGGCCCTTTAGCATGTACATTCCACAAAAATAGTAGTTGATGAAATCTTTACTATAACCTTACTTGTGTATAACTTGTTATAGAGAATAGAGGAACCAGATCAACTATTTGTTGAAAGCAACAAGAAGGGAATATGCTGGTGGTAAAAGAAACAATGAAGATAACTATGTTGGAAGGTGATAAGGTCCTAGTTCTTGGGAACTTCAGCTACAAAGAAATGAAGGGGAACACCTAAATGAGTGAAGAATAGATGTCACATAGAACGAAATTCCTAGAAAGCTTGCAGAAGATATCATTGTACCAACATATTTTTTGAAGGTAGCAGGATTAGAGGAGTGAATATACCGTCAGATGAGGATTTAGTCTTCATGCACTGCTTCCAAGAAATTAAAAATATAACTTATTGACCTTGGAAAAAGTGACCACTTGATACTTGAGATGAACCTTATAGTAAAAAGAAAAAAGGAGAATCATACAGACAGGAAATTAGTCCAAAATAGAATTAAGAATAAAGAAGGAAACTGAGAAGCCTGAACCACCTTTGTCAGGGGAGCAGACTGGGAGGCTGAATCCCATGGTCTGGACATAAAGAAGAGTTATATCAGATTTTGTTCGAGCTTCAACCAGGATGTGGAGAGACAGTGATAAAGTACGGTGAAAGAGGGGCAGAAAAGATATTGAAAGAATTATTGAGTTAAGGGAGCAAATGGAGATGGTATAACATGGTATAACATGAGTCAAGCTGCATATGACAGATACTGGAGTGCCGAAAATGACTAAATCTTAGTAAGAAGGAAGAAAGTTGTGATGTAAAACATAGTTGATAAGTCAGAAGAGCATCCAATATTTTTCACAACTTTGTCAGGAGTAGAAAAACCGATTAGGACCAACTTCTGAAATTAAGTTACACTGAAGGGAAGTTCTTTAGAACAGACAGGATGTGTGTGAGAAGCAAACATGAAGTTTCTGAGTACTTCCACATTTAATGACTTGAAGTTATTTCATACATCCAATGAAGGGGAAGATACCTTGAAGAACATTGAAGTCAGGCCTGTAGAAGTGATTGGACTCATGAGAAAATTAGACTTGGCCAGAACCCATGGTCTTGATGGCATCTCACCATTTGTACAAGGAGAGTGCATAGAAGTCCTTGTCAAACTGTTAGGAACGTTTAAAGTGAATGAGGGAAATGTTTTAACAGAATGGAAAAGTGCCAATATTTTACTCTGATGTAAAACAGTATTAGCTTCTTAAGTGGAAGACAACATGGGTTCAGAGGGAATAAATCTTGTATGATAAATTTACTGGATTTCTGTAAATAAATCAGTAACATCCTAGAAAAAATGGGTGGATTGTATTTTTCTGGATGCCATCTTAGACAAAAGAATGATAATGACGCCAAACATTTAGGCTCACTTCAGAGGAAGACTACTCAAATGATGAACAGCTCCATAACCGGAAGAGAACATAGAATGCATGTCAGGGTATCCTTCTCAGGTGGGCAAGGTAACAAGTGGATGCCCCTTGGCTTGGTGCTGGAATCACTTCTATTTGTGGTGTACATAAATGATTTATCAGATGAGGTGGTCTTACTTGTATATCTTTAATGAAGCTATTATACAAAAAGTGTGTAACAGTAGAGAATGAATAGCTGCTAAGAGACCTAGACAGGATACAGCAGTGCCCATATAGATGGCTTCTGAAATTTGTTCATAAAGATGGGGAAGGGTGCAAATAGACCTGACTGTGGGTGCTAGAAATGGGTTGTAGATTTCATTTGCTCTGCCAGAGGGACCCAAGAGCTGACATCGTACCTACCTGTTTGGATGAACAGCATGTGACATGGATTTTCAGGGAAGATAACTGTATCCTGGTCAACATCAAAATTCTCTTCATACCCATGGTCTGTATTACACATGAGGCCAACTCAAGAAGCATTTGATAATAAAAACTCGTTCATTCATTACTACCTATCTATCCAAATCTCTAATGCCTATGCCCTCAGGAACTTGCTCACTGGGGTGGCCATGGCAAAAGAGTCTCCATAATTGGTCACCTCCAGTGCCACTTCTTAGCCTTCAGTGCTTCACCATTAATAGGCCACTGACAGAGGGTTGCTCTAGCACAGTGTTTCCAGAAGCCTTTTCCTAATTTTCCTACCAACTTCTCCCTAATGTGTCTACCTAATGTTTCTCCCTAATGCTCCAACTTCCACCTAATTCCCCCACCTAATGTTCCTACCTACTATATTTTTTCTATATTATACTTTGTTGCTTCTCCCACGTTAGCGAGGTAGCACAAGGAAACAGATGAAAAAATGGCCTAACCCACCCACATACACATGTATGTTCATACATGTCCACACACGCACATATACATACCAATACATTTCAATGCATATACACACACATACACACTCAGACACACACACACACATACACACACACACACACACACACACACACACATACACACACATAAACACATGCACACAATTCACACTTGCTGCCCCCACTCATTCCCGTCGCCACCCCGCCACACATGAAATGACAACCCCCTTCCCCCCGCACATGCTCAAGGTAGCCCTAGGAAAAGACGACAAAGGCCACATTCGTTCACACTCAGTCTCTATCTGTCATGTATAATGCACCAAAACCACAGCTCCCTTTCCACATCCAGGCCCCACAAAACTTTCCTTAGTTTAAACCAGACACTTCACATGCCCTGCTTCAATCCATTGACAGCACATCAACCCTGGTATACCACATCGTTCCAATTCACTCTATTCCTTGCACGCCTTTCACCCTCCTGCGTGTTCAGGCCCCAATTGCTCAAAATCTTTTTCACTCCATCCTTTCACCTCCTATTTGGTCTCCCACTTCTCCTCGTTCCCTCCACCGCTGACATATATATCCTCTTTGTCAGTCTTTCCTCACTCATTCTCTCCATGTGACAAAATCATTTCAATACAACCTCTTCTGCTCTCTCAACCACACTCTTTTCATTACCACATGTCTCTCTTACCCTTTTATTACTTATTTGATCAAACCACCTCACACCACATATTTTCTTCAAACATCTCATTTCCAACACATCCACCCTCCTCCACACAACCCTATCTATAGCCCACGCCTTGCAACCTTATACCATTGTTAGCACCACTATTCCTTCAAACATACCCATTTTTGCTTTCCGAGATAATGTTCTCGCCTTCCACACATTTTTCAGCACTTCTAGAACATTCAACCCCTCCCCCACCATGTGACTCACTTCTGCTTCCACGGTTCCATCCGCTGCCAAATCCACTTTCAGATATCTAAAACACTTCACTTCCTCCAGTTTTTCTCCATTCAAACTTACCTCCCAGTTGACTTGTCCCTCAACCCTACTGTACCTGATAATGTTGCTCTTATTCATATTTACTCTCAGCTTTCTTCTTTCACACACTTTACCAAACTCAGTCACCATCTTCTGCAATTTCTCATCTGAATCATCTTCCAGCTCTGTATCATCAGCGAACAACAACTGACTCATTTCCCAAGCATTCTCATATGAGCCACAACAGACTGCATACTTGCCTCTCTCTCCAAAACTTTTGCATTCACCTCCCTAATAGCCCCATCCATAAACAAATTAAACAACCACCAGGGAGACATCACGCTCCCCTGTCGCAAACCAACATTCACTGAGAACCAACCACTTTCCTCTCTTCCTACTCGTATGCATGCCTTACATCCTAGATAAAAACTTTTCACTGCTTCCAGCAACTTGCCTCCCACACCATATATTCTTAATACCTTCCACAGAGCATCTCTATCAACTCTATCATATGCCTTCTCTAGATTCATAAATGCTACATACAAATCAATTTGTTTTTCTAAGTATTTCTCACATACATTCTTCAAAGCAAACACCTGATCCACTCATCCTCTACCACTTCTGAAACCACACTGCTCTTTCCCAGTCTGATGCTCTGTACATGCCTTCACCCTCTTCTGTTTAACATTTCAACCTAATGCTTCTGCCTAAATGTTTCAACCTAATGCTTCTGCCTAACTGTTCCAACCTGCTATATTTGTCTATTGCTCCTACCATTTTGTTAAAAGGCAGGGCTAATGCATGGTGCTCACCAAAGGAAAATCAAGAGTTACGAAAAATTAGTTGCATGAGTTATGTGTTATCAAGTGTTATGTGTCACAAGGAGACATAGTGTGTTTGTAGACTTTACCAAAATATGGATCATAATCACTGTCTTCCTTCAATAAATTATACAATGAAGGACATTAATCATCAAGTTTAAATGAATTCACAAATAACATGGAAAAACAATTTTTATGCTCATATAAACATGTGGATAAGACTGGTTAACACAGAGACTTGGGACAAAAGGCACAAAAAGGAAAATAGTGAAAATCAGGGGAAATAGGGGAAGTCTTGTAATTCTTGTTGAAAGCCTTTTTGTTGATTAATGAAAAAGGAGCTAGTTAGTTCACTACAAATCTAGTACACTAGTATTCATGGTCATATTCCCTTTAATCTATGTGCACAAAATGTTACTTTTTATATATAATTCTACATTTTATTTCCTGTTGTATGTATTACTGTCATATTTTTAAGGTATTTGTGCATTTATCATTCATCTTTTGATTATGTCAACAAAGGAGGGATACAGACTCAGGGTAGTGGATTTTGTTCATACACTTGGAGTGCTCCCTCTTAAGAAGCTTTTCATGCAGAGGTTTTGCAGAGATTTATGACAACTTTTGTCAAACCTTACCTCAGTCTAAATGCTGAGGATCAATCTTGCAAGCATTGGGCTTACCTTTTTTGAGTTGAAGGATTGCTAAAGTGCCACCTAAAGGTTTGCTCATGGTAACTTTTGGTTAAGAAGTTTTTCTCAAATCCTCCCCCTCCTTGCTTTCATAAAGTCATACCTCGCTGGGCAAACTGACCTTGAAGAGAAGAATAAGTTTTGAAGAACAAAAACTTTCTCTTCAAGTAAATGACCAAGGAAATGACACACTGATAATTTTCTGGATTTTTTTACTCCACATTTCTTTTCTTTTTAAAGAAAATTTCCCCTTAACTAATAGTAGTCACTGTCAGAGTGATATCCTCATGCCAAAGAATAATGAGGTGTTATCTGGTGCAACCTGACAGCTGGCAGAATAATGATTTCATTGCATTGTGGTGACTCTTTATTGAAGGGAAAATAACTGGAGCAATCAAGGGCCACCACCACTGCTTGAGTGGTTGGTGAAGGGCAAGAAGCATTAGCCTCATAGGATAAATCATAGGATCATAGGATAAAGAATAAGAAACTTCTAAAACCTAGAGATCATGGAGACTTTATCATAGCTTGCAAGACACTCCTGTAGGGAGAAAGATTTCTTCAAAAGTTTACTTCTTTTTTGAACTGATTGATGCATCATGTTGTACAGAAGCTTCAATTTTCTTTCTGTACATGTTTATGAAAAGTTTGATGATATAATGAACAGAAAGAATACTTTAAATCACTAATCTCCTTTACACTTTAGCTCACAGTAGACAGTCATCAGTGGCATGATAAGCTAATCTTTGTTTTGTTTGTTTATTTTGGATGAACATAGCACCTCCCAGGGTGTGAGAGGGAGACCTATAGCAGTGATGCCTATTGGGGTTGCTATATCAGGCACATGGCCAACAGCTACCTACATCCAGCTGGTACATGCAAGATGGCTCCTGCTGATGACCCATCAAGAGTTGTGGATTATCGGCTAAGGTAAGTCTCTCTCTCTCTCTCTCTCTCTCTCTCTCTCTCTCTCTCTCTCTCTCTCTCTCTCTCTCTCTCTCTCTCTCTCTCTCTCTCTCTCTCTCTCTCTCTCTCTCTCTCTCTCTCTCTCTCTTTCTCTCTCTCTCTCTCTCTCTCTCTCTCTCTCTCTCTCTCTCTCTCTCTCTCTCTCTCTCTCTCTCTCTCTCTCTCTCTCTCTCTCTCTCTCTCTCTCTCTTCTCTCTCTCTTTCTCTCTCTCTTTCTCTCTCTCTCTCTCTCTCTCTCTCTCTCTCTCTCTCTCTCTCTCTCTCTCTCTCTCTCTCTCTCTCTCTCTCTCTCTCTCTCTCTCTCTCTCTCTCTCTCTCTCTCTCTCTCTCTCTCTCTCTCTCTCATTGCTAAGTAGTAGGTTGAGGGCAACCTCTCACCATGATTACCTGCTTTGGTACTGGGAAGATCAGTGATGGCTGTGCAGTGAGCCAGCACTTCAGTGTCAAGCATCACACTGTTTTGGCCCGGGTAGCTGTCTTTCCCTACATGTCATAAAAGGCCTTGAGCGAAACAGAATGGAAGGGTAAGGGAAAAGAGTGGTTCCAGAATATTCAGTTGGTAAACTTAGAGGTAAGTGAGATTATAAGAGTGAAAGAAGGGGTAGCACTTCTGATGAGGAATAAACCATGAGACTGTGTTAAAGACAGCAAGGAAGGGAGGAACAAGACATGAATTCATAATGGGAAAAGCTGGTAAGAGCATTGGTAGATCTCAAAGAAATGAATTATTGGGTTAGAAGAGCTGAGTGCCAGAATGAGCAATGTACCAATTGAAAGTATTACAGGAGGGTCCATTTTAGTTTGCTTAGCCTTATAACTGTCTCCTGAAAGAGGAAATGTGATTGAGAGGAGATGGTTTAAGTAAAGATAAATTCACAAGTGTACATGGATTGGGAGACAACAGGAATAATTGAATTTTGTACCAACTGACAAGTGTACATAGGAGAGGTTGTTAGATGTGAGGTACTGAAATGGGCAACAGGTGGAATGTCTAATGATTTTTTGGTGGTAGCAAGTGTAAAAATTGGTTGTGGGTTTAGAAAAGGGGTAATGATGTGTGAAAGAACTGGTGAAAGTTTATAAGCTTGGAAAAAAAATTTATGTACTAAGATATTAAGAGAGGTGGAATGAAGAATGACTTAGGGTGAGTAAATGAAATTAAAGGGACAGAAAAAGAGGAGGATGAAGAGGGAAGCACTATTCAAATGTCTAGATGTATTGTGTTGTATGCAGGTGGGATGTTGATATATGAGAAAGGGTTGAGTGATGGAATGAGGAAGTTGAATTGCTTGTGAAACAAAAAGATGCATGGAATGAAGAATGACTTAGGGTGAGTAAATGAAATTAAAGGGACAGAAAAAGAGGAGGATGAAGAGGGAAGCACTATTTAAATGTGTAGATGTATTGTGTTGTATGCAGGTGGGGTGTTGATGTATAAGAAAGGGTTAAGTGATGGAATGAAGAAGTTAAATTGCTTGTGAAGCAAAAAGATGCATGGAAGGAATTTGAGTTATTGGGAGGACAAGAGAATATGGCTCGAGGTCTGAAGAAATGTATTACAACTGAAAAGGAGGGTAAATGAGAATTGAGAGAAAGTATTGATAAACTTCAAATAGAATGGGAAAATATTTTGGGATAAGGAGAATGGTGTGAGAACAAGTAAATGGGGGAAAGACAGAGGAGAGTGGATGTTGAAGGAAAAGCAGACAAAGAGATTGAGTAAGTAATTCAAATGATTGTTAAGCGTGTTAGGTGGTAGGAAGGTGAATGTTGTGTGTTTAGAATGAGTCAACATGCAGAGAGAAAAAGAATTATGGTGAAAAGGGACAGATAAAGTATGGTAAAGCATCAGGAGTGGGCAAGATTTCAGATGATTTCCTGAAGAGGGGATGAAGTTGCTCGTTTTTTATAAGGCTGTTAAACATATGTGTGGCCAAAGGTGAGGTACTTAAGGATGGTTGGATTCATGTACTGTATAAAGACAAAATTGATATAAATGAACGTTTGAAATTTAGATAAAGTCTGTTGAGTGTACTTGGGAAGGTGTACGAGAGAGTTGTGATTGGGAAGGTGGTGGTCTGCACAGAATAGCTAGTTTAGGAGGCATTGTAATTTCAGATGGAAAGAATGCGTAATCCAGGTGTTTACTTTGAAGAATATATGTGAGAATAGAAACATGGAGAAATAGTGTGACTTGTACATGAAGCATATGTTAAGGTTGACAATGATGGGTAGTGAAAGGTGCTGTGGATACATGGGATAGTTGTTAAGTTACTGAATGCAGTGAGGAGTTTTTACCATTAGAGTAAATCATTCAGAAAGGAAGGAAGGCGATTGGTTCCTGTTAAAGGTGGATCTCCCTCAAGGATGTTTGATGTTTCCAGGACAGTTAAATCTGTTTATGTATGGGATGATGAAGAAAGTAAACACAGACAAGGGCAAGGTGCAGGTGTACAGTATGCTGGGGGTAGTGGTATAAGAGGTATACCAGTTGCTGTTTGCAGATGACATGACTCCAAAGAAAGACACTGAAAGCAGATAACAGAATTTTAGGAGTGTGTTATAAAAGGCTAAATTTGAAAGTAAAAGAGATGCAGGGAGGGGTGAGACAGGAAGGTGTAAATATGAGTTTAGTTTAGGGGGATCTTGAGGAGTGGAGGGCTTTAGGTACCAAGGGTTGAATGTGCCAATAAATGAACCATGGGGTCTGAAGTTAGTCATAGGATGAAAGAGGTGGCTAAAGTTCTGGGTGCTTTAAGAAATATGTGGAAGGAAAGGTTATTGTCCCTAAGGCCTAAGGTATGTTTTTTGGAAGTATAGTAGTCCCTGTAGTTTTGTTTGCCTGGGAACCTTGTGCTGTGAGTGCAAAAGAATGTGGAAGAGGGCAAATATATTGGAAATGAGATGCCTGAGAACAGGTAAGAGATGACAGTGTCAGAGAGGAGTATTGTAGTAAATACATTCTGATAGAGCAGTACAACCATGATGTGCATGCTGAAATGGCTTGGGAATATGGAGAGGATGAAATGAAGGTTGCTTTGGAGTATTGAGTCCTGAACATTCAAAAGGACTAAATGCATGCATTGGATAGAATGAATTAGAGCATTATGGTACATTGGGGTTGGTAGGGTGACATTTTGTCATTGGCCTGAATTAGGTCATATGGAGTGGTCAAGATAAACCTTGGAATAGACAGTGGGACTTTGCTGTCAATGATAATCTTTGGTTTTGTGGTGTAAAACATGACATGTAGAGATTGTATGCATGAGGCCATAGTTCGTCTGTTCCTGATGCTACCTCACTAAAGCAGGAGAGACAGGTTGAAAAAACGTCTTGATATAAAGACTGTTTCAGTCACACTTGCTATGGTAACTTTTTTTCTTGTACTTTGTCAAGTAATGAACTTTTGATGATATTCATTCTTCAATATTCCTTTGGACAAGAAGTTAAAGATTTGAGCTGATTTTGATTGTCCTCCCAAATTTGATGTTCAGAAGTTAACTGAGGTTTTTGATAATGTTATGTATTTGGAGTTTGTCTCCAATACATGTCTAGGTAATATGAATCTTTCACCTTTGATTAAACATTTATTTTCAAGAATAAATGTTATCTTCATTAGTACTACATCGAGTTATATAATTGAATACAAGTGAATGCAACCAGTAACAGACCACTGGGTTCTAACAGGGCTGTTTGTGATAGTGGAAAAGAACAGAAACTCACAGCTATGTTATATGATTGTGAGGCATGGGCTATAGATAGGGTTGTACAGAGGAGGGTGGATGGGTTGGAAATGAAATGTTTGGGGACAATATATGTGAGGTGGTTCGATTGAGTGAGTAATGAAAGGGTAAGAGAGATGTGTGGTAATAAAAAGAGTGTGGTTGAGAGAGCAGAAGAGGGTGTGTTGAAATGGTTTGAACATATGGAAAGAATGAGTGCGGAAAGATTGACAAAGAGGATATATGGGTCAGAGGTGGAAGGAACAAGGAGAAGCGGGAAACCAAATTGGAGGTGAAAGGATGGAGTGAAAAAGATTTTGAGCTATCGGGGCCTGAACATACAGGGGGGTGAAAGGCGTGCAAAAAATAAAGGAATAATGTGAATTGGATCAATATGGTATACAGGGTTCAACATGCTGTCAATGGATTGAAACAGGGCATGTGAAGATAATGGGGCAAACCATGGAAATGTTATGGGGCCTGGATGTTGATAGGGAGCTGTGGTTTTGGTGAATTACAGATGACAGCTACAGACTGAGTGTGAACAAATGTGGCCTTATATGTCTTTTCCTGATGCCACCTCACTGAAGGGGGAGATGCTGATTTCCTGTGTGGCGGGAAGGTAACAGGAATGGATGAAAGCAATCAAATATGAATACGTACATATATACATGTATATATTTATTTATTATACTTTGTCGCTGTCTCCCATGGTAGGGTGGTAGCACAAGGAAACAGACGAAAGAATGGCCCAATCCACCCACATACACATGTATATACGTACACTTTCACACATCCACATATACATACCAATACACCTCAGCATATACATATATATACACACACAGACATATACATATATACACATGTACATAATTCATACTGTCAGCCCTTATTCATTCCCGTCGCCACCCCGCCACGTAATGAAATACCAACCCGCTCCCCCCACATGTGTGCGAGGTATTTATTTTTATCTATTCTATTTTACTTTGTCGCTGTCTACCGCATTAGTGAGGTAGCGCAAGGAAACAGACGAAAGAATGGCCCAACCTACCCACATACACATGTATATACATACATGTCCACACATGCAAATATACATACCTATACATCTCACCATATACATATATATACACACACAGACATATACATATATACATATGTACATAATTCATACTGTCTGCCTTTATTCATTCCCATCGCCACCCCGCCACACATAAAATAACAATCCCCTCCCCCCCAAATGTGCGCGAGGTAGCGCTAGGAAGAGACAACAAAGGCCACATTTGTTCACACTCAGTCTCTAGCTTTGATGCCTTACATCCTCGATAAAAACTTTTCACTGCTTCTAACAACTTGCCTCCCACATCATATACTCTTAGTACCTTCGACAGGCATGTGTACATGTAGGAAGAGAGGAAAGTGATTGGTTCTCAGTGAATGTAGGTTTGCGGCAGGGGTGTGTAATGTCTCCATGGTTGTTTAATTTGTTTATGGATGGGGTAATTAGGGAGGTGAATGCAAGAGTTTTGGAAAGAGGGACAAGTACGCAGTCTGTTGTGGATGAGAGAGCTTGGGAAGTGAGTCAGTTGTTGTTCGCTGATGATACAGCGCTGGTGGCTGATTCATGTGAGAAACTGCAGAAGCTAGTGACTGAGTTTGGTAAAGTGTGTGAAAGAAGAAAGTTGAGAGTAAATGTGAATAAGAGCAAGGTTATTAGATACAGTAGGGTTGAGGGTCAAGTCAATTGGGAGGTAAGTTTGAATGGAGAAAAGCTGGAGAAAGTGAAGTGTTTTAGACATCTGGGAGGGGATTTGGCAGTGGATGAAACCATAGAAGTGGAAGTGAATCATAGGGTGGGGGAGGGGGCGAAAGTTCTGGGAGCCAGCCTTGAAGAATGTGTAGAAGTCGAGAACATTATCTCGGAAAGCAAAAATGGGTATGTTTGAAGGAATAGTGGTTCCAACAATGTTGTATGGTTGCGAGGCATGGGCTATGGATAGAGTTGTGTGCAGGAGGGTGGATGTGCTGGAAATGAGATGTTTGAGGACAATATGTGGTGTGAGGTGGTTTGATCGAGTAAGTAATAATAGGGTAAGAGACATTTGTGGTAATAAAATGAGTGTGGTTGAGAGAGCAGAAGAGGGTGTTTTGAAATGGTTTGGTCACATGGAGAGAATGAATAAGGAAAGATTATCAAAGAGGATATATGTGTCAGAGGTGGAGGGAACGAGGAGAAGTGGGAGACCAAATTGGAGGTGGAAAGATGGAGTGAAAAAGATTTTTAGTGATCGGGGCCTGAATATGCAGGAGGGTGAAAGGCGTGTAAGGAATAGAGTGAATTGGAATGATGTGGTATACCGGGGCCAACGTGCTGTCAATGGATTGAACCAGGGCATGTGAACCATCTGGAGTAAACCATGGAAAGTTATGTGGGGCCTGGATGTGGAAAGGGAGCTATGGTTTCGGTGCATTATTATTTGACAGCTAGAGACTGAGTGTGAATGAATGTACCCTTTGTTGTCTTTTCCTAGCGCTACCTTGCACAAATGAGGGGGAAGGAGGTTGTTCTTCCATGTGTGGCGAGGTGGCGATGGGAGTGAATAAATACATACAGTATGAATTATGTACATGTGTATATATGTATATGTCTCTGTGTGTATATATATGTATACATTGAGATGTATAGGTATGTATATTCGCGTGTGTAGATGTGTATGCATATACATGTGTTTGTGGGTGGGTTGGGCCATTCTTTCGTCTGTTTCCTTGCGCTACCTCGCTAACGTGGGAGACAGCAACAAAGCAAAATGATTAAATAAATAAATAAATAAATATATATAAATATATATAGATATACTTAGAAAAGCAAATGGATTTGTATGTAGCATTTATGGATCTGGAGAAGGCATATGATAGAGTTGATAGAGATGCTCTATGGAAGGTATTAAGAATATATGGTGTGGGAGGAAAGTTCTTAGAAGCAGTGAAAAGTTTTTATCGAGGATGTAAGGCATGTGTACGTGTAGGAAGAGAGGAAAGTGATTGGTTCTCAGTGAATGTAGGTTTGCGGCAGGGGTGTGTGATGTCTCCATGGTTGTTTAATTTGTTTATGGATGGGGTTGTTAGGAAGGTAAATGCAAGAGTTTTGGAAAGAGGGGCAAGTATGAAGTCTGTTGGGGATGAGAGAGTTTGAGAAGTGAGTCAGTTGTTGTTCGCTGATGATACAGCGCTGGTGGCTGATTCATGTGAGAAACTGCAGAAGCTGGTGACTGAGTTTGGTAAAGTGTGTGGAAGAAGAAAGTTAAGAGTGAATGTGAATAAGAGCAAGGTTATTAGGTACAGTAGGGTTGAGGGTCAAGTCAATTGGGAGGTGAGTTTGAATGGAGAAAAACTGGAGGAAGTGAAGTGTTTTAGATATCTGGGAGTGGATCTGGCAGCGGATGGAACCATGGAAGCGGAAGTGGATCATAGGGTGGGGGAGGGGGCGAAAATTCTGGGGGCCTTGAAGAATGTGTGGAAGTCGAGAACATTATCTCAGAAAGCAAAAATGGGTATGTTTGAAGGAATAGTGGTTCCAACAATGTTGTATGGTTGCGAGGCGTGGGCTATGGATAGAGTTGTGCGCAGGAGGATGGATGTACTGGAAATGAGATGTCTGAGGACAATGTGTGGTGTGAGGTGGTTTGATCGAGTGAGTAACGTAAGGGTAAGAGAGATGTGTGGAAGTAAAAGGAGCGTGGTTGAGAGAGCAGAAGAGGGTGTTTTGAAGTGGTTTGGGCACATGGAGAGGATGAGTGAGGAAAGATTGACCAAGAGGATATATGTGTCGGAGGTGGAGGGAGCAAGGAGAAGAGGGAGACCAAATTGGAGGTGGAAAGATGGAGTGAAAAAGATTTTGTGTGATCGGGGCCTGAACATGCAGGAGGGTGAAAGGAGGGCAAGGAATAGAGTGAATTGGAGCGATGTGGTATACCGGGGTTGACGTGCTGTCAGTGGATTGAATCAAGGCATGTGAAGCGTCTGGGGTAAACCATGGAAAGCTGTGTAGATATGTATATTTGCGTGTGTGGACGTATGTATATACATGTGTATTGGGGGTGGGTTGGGCCATTTCTTTCATCTGTTTCCTTGCGCTACCTCGCAAACGCGGGAGACAGCGACAAAGTATAAAAAAAAAAAAAAAAATATAGATATATATATATATATATATTTTTTTTTTTTTGCTTTGTCGCTGTCTCCCGCGTTTGCGAGGTAGCGCAAGGAAACAGACGAAAGAAATGGCCCAACCCACCCCCATACACATGTATATACATACGTCCACACACGCAAATATACATACCTACACAGCTTTCCATGGTTTACCCCAGACGCTTCACATGCCCTGATTCAATCCACTGACAGCACGTCAACCCCGGTATACCACATCGATCCAATTCACTCTATTCTTTGCCCTCCTTTCACCCTCCTGCATGTTCAGGCCCCGATCACACAAAATCTTTTTCACTCCATCTTTCCACCTCCAATTTGGTCTCCCACTTCTCCTCGTTCCCTCCACCTCCGACACATATATCCTCTTGGTCAAACTTTCCTCACTCATTCTCTCCATGTGCCCAAACCATTTCAAAACACCCTCTTCTGCTCTCTCAACCACGTTCTTTTTATTTCCACACATCTCGCTTACCCTTACGTTACTTACTCCATCAAACCACCTCACACCACACATTGTCCTCAAACATCTCATTTCCAGCACATTCATCCTCCTGCGCACAACTCTATCCATAGCCCACGCCTCGCAACCATACAACATTGTTGGAACCACTATTCCTTCAAACATACCCATTTTTGCTTTCCGAGATAATGTTCTCGACTTCCACACATTCTTCAAGGCTCCCAGAATTTTCGCCCCCTCCCCCACCCTATGATCCACTTCCGCTTCCATGGTTCCATCCGCTGCCAGATCCACTCCCAGATATCTAAAACACTTTACTTTCTCCAGTTTTTCTCCATTCAAACTTACCTCCCAATTGACTTGACCCTCAACCCTACTGTACCGTAATAACCTTGCTCTTATTCACATTTACTCTTAACTTTCTTCTTTCACACACTTTACCAAACTCAGTCACCAGCTTCTGCAGTTTCTCACATGAATCAGCCACCAGTGCTGTATCATCAGCGAACAACAACTGACTCACTTCCCAAGCTCTCTCATCCCCAACAGACTTCATACTTGCCCCTCTTTCCAAAACTCTTGCATTCACCTCCCTAAGAACTCCATCCATAAACAAACTAAACAACCATGGAGACATCACACACCCCTGCCGCAAACCTACATTCACTGAGAACCAATCACTTTCCTCTCTTCCTACACGTACACATGCCTTACATCTCGATAAAAACTTTTCACTGCTTCTAACAACTTGCCTCCCACACCATATATTCTTAATACCTTCCACAGAGCATCTCTATCAACTCTATCATATGCCTTCTCCAGATCCATAAATGCTACATACAAATCCATTTGCTTTTCTAAGTATTTCTCACATACATTCTTCAAAGCAAACACCTGATCCACACATCCTCTACCACTTCTGAAACCACACTGCTCTTCCCCAATCTGATGCTCTGTACATGCCTTCACCCTCTCAATCAATACCCTCCCATATAATTTACCAGGAATACTCAACAAACTTATACCTCTGTAATTTGAGCACTCACTCTTATCCCCTTTGCCTTTCTACAGCGGCACTATGCACACATTCCGCCAATCCTCCGGCACCTCACCATGAGTCATTCATACATTAAATAACCTTACCAACCAGTCAGTAATACAGTCACCCCCTTTTTTTAATAAATTCCACTGCAATACCATCCAAACCTGCTGCCTTGCCGGCTTTCATCTTCCGCAAAGCTTTTACTACCTCTTCTCTGTTTACCAAATCATTTTCCCTAACCCTCTCACTTTGCACACCACCTCGACCAAGACACCCTATATCTGCCACTCTATCATCAAACACATTCAACAAACCTTCAAAATACTCACTCCATCTCCTTCTCACATCACCACTACTTGTTATCACCTCCCCATTTGCGCCCTTCACTGAAGTTCCCATTTGCTCCCTTGTCTTACGCACTTTATTTACCTCCTTCCAGAACATCTTTTTATTCTCCCTAAAATTTAATGATACTCTCTCACCCCAACTCTCATTTGCCCTCTTTTTCACCTCTTGCACCTTTCTCTTGACCTCCTGGCTCTTTCTTTTATACATCTCCCACTCAATTTCATTTTTTCCCTGCAAAAATCGTCCAAATGTCTCTCTCTTCTCTTTCACAAATAATCTTACTTCTTCATCCCACCACTCACTACCCTTTCTAATCAACCCACCTCCCACTCTTCTCATGCCACAAGCATCTTTTGCGCAATCCATCACTGATTCCCTAAATACATCCCATTCCTCCCCCACTCCCCTTACTTCCATAGATATATATATATATATATATATATATATATATATATATATATATATATATATATATATTCCTAGCGTGTCGTAGAAAGCGACTAAAGGGGACGGGAGCGGGGGGGCCAGAAATCCTCCCCTCCTTGTATTTTTTTAACTTTCTAAAATGGGAAACAGAAGAAGGAGTCAAGCGGGGAGTGCTCATCCTCCTCGAAGCCTCAGATTAGGGTGCCTAAATGTGTGTGGATGTAACCAAGATGTGAAAAAAGGAGAGATAGGTAGTATGTTTGAGGAAAGGAACCTGGATGTTTTGGCTCTGAGTGAAACGAAGCTCAAGGGTAAAGGGGAAGAGTGGTTTGGGAATATCTTGGGAGTAAAGTCAGGGGTTAGTGAGAAGACAAGAGCAAGGGAAGGAGTAGCAATACTCCTGAAACAGGAGTTGTGGGAGTATGTGATAGAATGTAAGAAAGTAAATTCTCGATTAATATGGGTAAAACTGAAAGTTGATGGAGAGAGATGGGTGATTATTGGTGCATATGCACCTGGGCATGAGAAGAAAGATCATGAGAGGCAAGTGTTTTGGGAGCAGCTGAATGAGTGTGTTAGTGGTTATGATGCACGAGACCGGGTTATAGTGATGGGTGATTTGAATGCAAAGGTGAGTAATGTGGCAGTTGAGGGAATAATTGGTATACATGGGGTGTTCAGTGTTGTAAATGGAAATGGTGAAGAGCTTGTAGATTTATGTGCTGAAAAAGGACTGATGATTGGGAATACCTGGTTTAAAAAGCGAGATATACATAAGTATACTTATGTAAGTAGGTGAGATGGCCAGAGAGCGTTATTGGATTACGTGTTAATTGACAGGCGCGCGAAAGAGAGACTTTTGGATGTTAATGTGCTGAGAGGTGCAACTGGAGGGATGTCTGATCATTATCTTGTGGAGGCTAAGGTGAAGATTTGTATGGGTTTTCAGAAAAGAAGAGTGAATGTTGGGGTGAAGAGGGTGGTGAGAGTAAGTGAGCTTGGGAAGGAGACTTGTGTGAGGAAGTACCAGGAGAGACTGAGTACAGAATGGAAAAAGGTGAGAACAATGGAAGTAAGGGGAGTGGGGGAGGAATGGGTTGTATTTAGGGAATCAGTGATAGATTGCGCAAAAGATGCTTGTGGCATGAGAAGAGTGGGAGGTGGGTTGATTAGAAAGGGTAGTGAGTGGTGGGATGAAGAAGTAAGAGTATTAGTGAAAGAGAAGAGAGATGTATTTGGACGATTTTTGCAGGGAAAAAATGAAATTGAGTGGGAGATGTATAAAAGAAAGAGACAGGAGGTCAAGAGAAAGGTGCAAGAGGTGAAAAAAAAAAGGCAAATGAGAGTTGGGGTGAGAGAGTATCATTAAATTTTAGGGAGAATAGAAAGATGTTCTGGAAGGAGGTAAATAAAGTGCGTAAGACAAGGGAGCAAATGGGAACTTCAGTGAAGGGCGCAAATGGGGAGGTGATAACAAGTAGTGGTGATGTGAGAAGGAGATGGAGTGAGTATTTTGAAGGTTTGTTGAATGTGTTTGATGATAGAGTGGCTGATATAGGGTGTTTTGGTCGAGGTGGTGTGCAAAGTGAGAGGGTTAGGGAAAATGATTTGGTAAACAGAGAAGAGGTAGTAAAAGCTTTGCGGAAGATGAAAGCCGGCAAGGCAGCAGGTTTGGATGGTATTGCAGTGGAATTTATTAAAAAAGGGGGGTGACTCTATTGTTGACTGGTTGGTAAGGTTATTTAATGTATGTATGATTCATGGTGAGGTGCCTGAGGATTGGCGGAATGCGTGCATAGTGCCATTGTACAAAGGCAAAGGGGATAAGAGTGAGTGCTCAAATTACAGAGGAATAAGTTTGTTGAGTATTCCGGATAAATTATATGGGAGGATATTGATTGAGAGGGTGAAAGCATGTACAGAGCATCAGATTGGGAAGAGCAGTGTGGTTTCAGAAGTGGTAGAGGATGTGTGGATCAGGTGTTTGCTTTGAAGAATGTATGTGAGAAATACTTAGAAAAGCAAATGGATTTGTATGTAGCATTTATGGATCTGGAGAAGGCATATGATAGAGTTGATAGAGATGCTCTATGGAAGGTATTAAGAATATATGGTGTGGGAGGAAAGTTCTTAGAAGCAGTGAAAAGTTTTTATCGAGGATGTAAGGCATGTGTACGTGTAGGAAGAGAGGAAAGTGATTGGTTCTCAGTGAATGTAGGTTTGCGGCAGGGGTGTGTGATGTCTCCATGGTTGTTTAATTTGTTTATGGATGGGGTTGTTAGGAAGGTAAATGCAAGAGTTTTGGAAAGAGGGGCAAGTATGAAGTCTGTTGGGGATGAGAGAGTTTGAGAAGTGAGTCAGTTGTTGTTCGCTGATGATACAGCGCTGGTGGCTGATTCATGTGAGAAACTGCAGAAGCTGGTGACTGAGTTTGGTAAAGTGTGTGGAAGAAGAAAGTTAAGAGTGAATGTGAATAAGAGCAAGGTTATTAGGTACAGTAGGGTTGAGGGTCAAGTCAATTGGGAGGTGAGTTTGAATGGAGAAAAACTGGAGGAAGTGAAGTGTTTTAGATATCTGGGAGTGGATCTGGCAGCGGATGGAACCATGGAAGCGGAAGTGGATCATAGGGTGGGGGAGGGGGCGAAAATTCTGGGGCCTTGAAGAATGTGTGGAAGTCGAGAACATTATCTCAGAAAGCAAAAATGGGTATGTTTGAAGGAATAGTGGTTCCAACAATGTTGTATGGTTGCGAGGCGTGGGCTATGGATAGAGTTGTGCGCAGGAGGATGGATGTACTGGAAATGAGATGTCTGAGGACAATGTGTGGTGTGAGGTGGTTTGATCGAGTGAGTAACGTAAGGGTAAGAGAGATGTGTGGAAGTAAAAGGAGCGTGGTTGAGAGAGCAGAAGAGGGTGTTTTGAAGTGGTTTGGGCACATGGAGAGGATGAGTGAGGAAAGATTGACCAAGAGGATATATGTGTCGGAGGTGGAGGGAGCAAGGAGAAGAGGGAGACCAAATTGGAGGTGGAAAGATGGAGTGAAAAAGATTTTGTGTGATCGGGGCCTGAACATGCAGGAGGGTGAAAGGAGGGCAAGGAATAGAGTGAATTGGAGCGATGTGGTATACCGGGGTTGACGTGCTGTCAGTGGATTGAATCAAGGCATGTGAAGCGTCTGGGGTAAACCATGGAAAGCTGTGTAGATATGTATATTTGCGTGTGTGGACGTATGTATATACATGTGTATTGGGGGTGGGTTGGGCCATTTCTTTCATCTGTTTCCTTGCGCTACCTCGCAAACGCGGGAGACAGCGACAAAGTATAAAAAAAAAAAAAAAAATATAGATATATATATATATATATATTTTTTTTTTTTTGCTTTGTCGCTGTCTCCCGCGTTTGCGAGGTAGCGCAAGGAAACAGACGAAAGAAATGGCCCAACCCACCCCCATACACATGTATATACATACGTCCACACACGCAAATATACATACCTACACAGCTTTCCATGGTTTACCCCAGACGCTTCACATGCCCTGATTCAATCCACTGACAGCACGTCAACCCCGGTATACCACATCGATCCAATTCACTCTATTCTTTGCCCTCCTTTCACCCTCCTGCATGTTCAGGCCCCGATCACACAAAATCTTTTTCACTCCATCTTTCCACCTCCAATTTGGTCTCCCACTTCTCCTCGTTCCCTCCACCTCCGACACATATATCCTCTTGGTCAAACTTTCCTCACTCATTCTCTCCATGTGCCCAAACCATTTCAAAACACCCTCTTCTGCTCTCTCAACCACGTTCTTTTTATTTCCACACATCTCGCTTACCCTTACGTTACTTACTCCATCAAACCACCTCACACCACACATTGTCCTCAAACATCTCATTTCCAGCACATTCATCCTCCTGCGCACAACTCTATCCATAGCCCACGCCTCGCAACCATACAACATTGTTGGAACCACTATTCCTTCAAACATACCCATTTTTGCTTTCCGAGATAATGTTCTCGACTTCCACACATTCTTCAAGGCTCCCAGAATTTTCGCCCCCTCCCCCACCCTATGATCCACTTCCGCTTCCATGGTTCCATCCGCTGCCAGATCCACTCCCAGATATCTAAAACACTTTACTTTCTCCAGTTTTTCTCCATTCAAACTTACCTCCCAATTGACTTGACCCTCAACCCTACTGTACGTAATAACCTTGCTCTTATTCACATTTACTCTTAACTTTCTTCTTTCACACACTTTACCAAACTCAGTCACCAGCTTCTGCAGTTTCTCACATGAATCAGCCACCAGTGCTGTATCATCAGCGAACAACAACTGACTCACTTCCCAAGCTCTCTCATCCCCAACAGACTTCATACTTGCCCCTCTTTCCAAAACTCTTGCATTCACCTCCCTAAGAACTCCATCCATAAACAAACTAAACAACCATGGAGACATCACACACCCCTGCCGCAAACCTACATTCACTGAGAACCAATCACTTTCCTCTCTTCCTACACGTACACATGCCTTACATTCTTGATAAAAACTTTTCACTGCTTCTAACAACTTGCCTCCCACACCATATATTCTTAATACCTTCCACAGAGCATCTCTATCAACTCTATCATATGCCTTCTCCAGATCCATAAATGCTACATACAAATCCATTTGCTTTTCTAAGTATTTCTCACATACATTCTTCAAAGCAAACACCTGATCCACACATCCTCTACCACTTCTGAAACCACACTGCTCTTCCCCAATCTGATGCTCTGTACATGCCTTCACCCTCTCAATCAATACCCTCCCATATAATTTACCAGGAATACTCAACAAACTTATACCTCTGTAATTTGAGCACTCACTCTTATCCCCTTTGCCTTTCTACAGCGGCACTATGCACACATTCCGCCAATCCTCCGGCACCTCACCATGAGTCATTCATACATTAAATAACCTTACCAACCAGTCAGTAATACAGTCACCCCCTTTTTTTAATAAATTCCACTGCAATACCATCCAAACCTGCTGCCTTGCCGGCTTTCATCTTCCGCAAAGCTTTTACTACCTCTTCTCTGTTTACCAAATCATTTTCCCTAACCCTCTCACTTTGCACACCACCTCGACCAAGACACCCTATATCTGCCACTCTATCATCAAACACATTCAACAAACCTTCAAAATACTCACTCCATCTCCTTCTCACATCACCACTACTTGTTATCACCTCCCCATTTGCGCCCTTCACTGAAGTTCCCATTTGCTCCCTTGTCTTACGCACTTTATTTACCTCCTTCCAGAACATCTTTTTATTCTCCCTAAAATTTAATGATACTCTCTCACCCCAACTCTCATTTGCCCTCTTTTTCACCTCTTGCACCTTTCTCTTGACCTCCTGGCTCTTTCTTTTATACATCTCCCACTCAATTTCATTTTTTCCCTGCAAAAATCGTCCAAATGTCTCTCTCTTCTCTTTCACAAATAATCTTACTTCTTCATCCCACCACTCACTACCCTTTCTAATCAACCCACCTCCCACTCTTCTCATGCCACAAGCATCTTTTGCGCAATCCATCACTGATTCCCTAAATACATCCCATTCCTCCCCCACTCCCCTTACTTCCATAGATATATATATATATATATATATATATATATATATATATATATATATATATATATATATATATTCCTAGCGTGTCGTAGAAAGCGACTAAAGGGGACGGGAGCGGGGGGCCAGAAATCCTCCCCTCCTTGTATTTTTTTAACTTTCTAAAATGGGAAACAGAAGAAGGAGTCAAGCGGGGAGTGCTCATCCTCCTCGAAGCCTCAGATTAGGGTGCCTAAATGTGTGTGGATGTAACCAAGATGTGAAAAAAGGAGAGATAGGTAGTATGTTTGAGGAAAGGAACCTGGATGTTTTGGCTCTGAGTGAAACGAAGCTCAAGGGTAAAGGGGAAGAGTGGTTTGGGAATATCTTGGGAGTAAAGTCAGGGGTTAGTGAGAAGACAAGAGCAAGGGAAGGAGTAGCAATACTCCTGAAACAGGAGTTGTGGGAGTATGTGATAGAATGTAAGAAAGTAAATTCTCGATTAATATGGGTAAAACTGAAAGTTGATGGAGAGAGATGGGTGATTATTGGTGCATATGCACCTGGGCATGAGAAGAAAGATCATGAGAGGCAAGTGTTTTGGGAGCAGCTGAATGAGTGTGTTAGTGGTTATGATGCACGAGACCGGGTTATAGTGATGGGTGATTTGAATGCAAAGGTGAGTAATGTGGCAGTTGAGGGAATAATTGGTATACATGGGGTGTTCAGTGTTGTAAATGGAAATGGTGAAGAGCTTGTAGATTTATGTGCTGAAAAAGGACTGATGATTGGGAATACCTGGTTTAAAAAGCGAGATATACATAAGTATGCTTATGTAAGTAGGTGAGATGGCCAGAGAGCGTTATTGGATTACGTGTTAATTGACAGGCGCGCGAAAGAGAGACTTTTGGATGTTAATGTGCTGAGAGGTGCAACTGGAGGGATGTCTGATCATTATCTTGTGGAGGCTAAGGTGAAGATTTGTATGGGTTTTCAGAAAAGAAGAGTGAATGTTGGGGTGAAGAGGGTGGTGAGAGTAAGTGAGCTTGGGAAGGAGACTTGTGTGAGGAAGTACCAGGAGAGACTGAGTACAGAATGGAAAAAGGTGAGAACAATGGAAGTAAGGGGAGTGGGGGAGGAATGGGTTGTATTTAGGGAATCAGTGATAGATTGCGCAAAAGATGCTTGTGGCATGAGAAGAGTGGGAGGTGGGTTGATTAGAAAGGGTAGTGAGTGGTGGGATGAAGAAGTAAGAGTATTAGTGAAAGAGAAGAGAGATGTATTTGGACGATTTTTGCAGGGAAAAAATGAAATTGAGTGGGAGATGTATAAAAGAAAGAGACAGGAGGTCAAGAGAAAGGTGCAAGAGGTGAAAAAAAAAGGCAAATGAGAGTTGGGGTGAGAGAGTATCATTAAATTTTAGGGAGAATAGAAAGATGTTCTGGAAGGAGGTAAATAAAGTGCGTAAGACAAGGGAGCAAATGGGAACTTCAGTGAAGGGCGCAAATGGGGAGGTGATAACAAGTAGTGGTGATGTGAGAAGGAGATGGAGTGAGTATTTTGAAGGTTTGTTGAATGTGTTTGATGATAGAGTGGCTGATATAGGGTGTTTTGGTCGAGGTGGTGTGCAAAGTGAGAGGGTTAGGGAAAATGATTTGGTAAACAGAGAAGAGGTAGTAAAAGCTTTGCGGAAGATGAAAGCCGGCAAGGCAGCAGGTTTGGATGGTATTGCAGTGGAATTTATTAAAAAAGGGGGTGACTCTATTGTTGACTGGTTGGTAAGGTTATTTAATGTATGTATGACTCATGGTGAGGTGCCTGAGGATTGGCGGAATGCGTGCATATTGCCATTGTACAAAGGCAAAGGGGATAAGAGTGAGTGCTCAAATTACAGAGGAATAAGTTTGTTGAGTATTCCTGGTAAATTATATGGGAGGATATTGATTGAGAGGGTGAAAGCATGTACAGAGCATCAGATTGGGGAAGAGCAGTGTGGTTTCAGAAGTGGTAGAGGATGTGTGGATCAGGTGTTTGCTTTGAAGAATGTATGTGAGAAATACTTAGAAAAGCAAATGGATTTGTATGTAGCATTTATGGATCTGGAGAAGGCATATGATAGAGTTGATAGAGATGCTCTGTGGAAGGTATTAAGAATATATGGTGTGGGAGGAAAGTTCTTAGAAGCAGTGAAAAGTTTTTATCGAGGATGTAAGGCATGTGTACGTGTAGGAAGAGAGGAAAGTGATTGGTTCTCAGTGAATGTAGGTTTGCGGCAGGGGTGTGTGATGTCTCCATGGTTGTTTAAATTGTTTATGGATAGGGTTGTTAGGGAGGTGAATGCAAGAGTTTTGGAAAGAGGGGCAAGTATGAAGGCGGTTGGGGATGAGAGAGCTTGGGAAGTGAGTCAGTTGTTGTTCGCTGATGATACAGCGCTGGTGGCTGATTCATGTGAGAAACTGCAGAAGCTGGTGACTGAGTTTGGTAAAGTGTGTGAAAGAAGAAAGTTAAGAGTAAATGTGAATAAGAGCAAGGTTATTAGGTACAGTAGGGTTGAGGGGCAAGTCAATTGGGAGGTGAGTTTGAATGGAGAAAAACTGGAGGAAGTGAAGTGTTTTAGATATCTGGGAGTGGATCTGGCAGCGGATGGAACCATGGAAGCGGAAGTGGATCATAGGGTGGGGGAGGGGGCGAATATTCTGGGAGCCTTAAAGAATGTGTGGAAGTCGAGAACATTATCTCGGAAAGCAAAAATGGGTATGTTTGAAGGAATAGTGGTTCCAACAATGTTGTATGGTTGCGAGACGTGGATAGAGTTGTGCGCAGGAGGATGGATGTGCTGGAAATGAGATGTTTAAGGACAATATGTGGGGTGAGGTGGTTTGATCGAGTGAGTAACGTAAGGGTAAGAGAGATGTGTGGAAATAAAAAGAGCGTGGTTGAGAGAGCAGAAGAGGGTGTTTTGAAATGGTTCAGGCACATGGAGAGAATGAGTGAGGAAAGATTGACCAAGAGAATATATGTGTCGGAGGTGGAGGGAACGAGGAGAAGAGGGAGACCAAATTGGAGGTGGAAAGATGGAGTGAAAAAGATTTTGTGTGATCGGGGCCTGAACATGGAGGAGGGTGAAAGGAGGGCAAGGAATAGAGTGAATTGGATCGATGTGGTATACCGGGGTTGACGTGCTGTCAGTGGATTGAATCAAGGCATGTGAGGCGTCTGGGGTAAACCATGGAAAGCTGTGTAGGTATGTATATTTGCGTGTGTGGACGTATGTATATACATGTGTATGGGGGTGGGTTGGGCCATTTCTTTCGTCTGTTTCCTTGCGCTACCTCGCAAACGCGGGAGACAGCGACAAAGCAAAAAAAAAGAAAAATATATATATATATATATATATATATATATATATATATATATATATATATATATATATATATATATATATATATATATGTATATATATATGTATATATATATTTTCCAAAAGAAGGAACAGAGAAGGGGGCAAGGTGAGGATATTCCCTCGAAGGCCCAGTCCTCTGTTCTTAACGCTACCTCGCTATCGCGGGAAATGCATTTTTTTTTTTTTTTTTTTTGCTTTGTCGCTGTCTCCCGCGTTTGTGGGGTAGCGCGGGGAAACAGACGAAAGAAGTGGCCCAACCCACCCCCCTACACATGTATGTACATACGTCCACACACGCAAATATACATACCTACACAGCTTTCCATGGTTTACCCCAGACGCTTCACATGCCCTGATTCAATCCACTGACAGCACGTCAACCCTGGTATACCACATCGATCCAATTCACTCTATTCCTTCCCCTTCTTTCACCCTCCTGCATGTTCAGACCCCGATCACACAAAATCTTTTTCACTCCATCTTTCCACCTCCAATTTGGTCTCCCACTTCTCCTCGTTCCCTCCACCTCCGACACATATATCCTCTTGGTCAATCTTTCCTCACTCATTCTCTCCATGTGCCCAAACCATTTGAAAACACCCTCTTCTGCTCTCTCAACCACGCTCTTTTTATTTCCACACATCTCTCTTACCCTTACGTTACTTACTCGATTTTGCCACCTCACACCACACATTGTCCTCAAACATCTCATTTCCAGCACATCCATCCTCCTGCGCACAACTTAATCCATAGCCAACGCATCGCAACCATACAACATTGTTGGAACCACTATTCCTTCAAACATACCCATTTTTGCTCTCCGAGATAATGTTCTCGACTTCCACACATTCTTCAAGGCTCCCAGGATTTTCGCCCCCTCCCCCACCCTATGATCCACTTCCACTTCCATGGTTCCATCCACTGCCAGATCCACTCCCAGATATCTAAAACACTTTACTTCCTCCAGTTTTTCTCCATTCAAACTTACCTCCCAATTCACTTGACCCTCAACCCTACTGTACCTAATAACCTTGCTCTTATTCACATTAACTCTTAACTTTCTTCTTTCACACACTCTACCAAACTCAGTCACCAGCTTCTGCAGTTTCTCACATGAATCAGCCACCAGCGCTGTATCATCAGCGAACAACAACTGACTCACTTCCCAAGCTCTCTCATCCACAACAGACTTCATACTTGCCACTCTTTCCAAAACTCTTGCATTCACCTCCCTAACAACCCCATCCATAAATAAATTAAACAACCATGGAGACATCACACACCCCTGCCGCAAACCTACATTCACTGAGAACCAATCACTTTCCTCCCTTCCTACACGTACACATGCCTTACATCCTCGATAAAAACTTTTCACAACTTGCCTCCCACACCATATATTCTTAATACCTTCCACAGAGCATCTCTATCAACTCTATCATATGCCTTCTCCAAATCCATAAATGCTACATACAAATCCATTTGCTTTTCTAAGTATTTCTCACATACATTCTTCAAAGCAAACACCTGATCCACACATCCTCTACCACTTATATATATATTTATTTATATGTATGGGAGCCGGGGGCTGGAAATCCTCCCCTCTCGTTTTTTTTTTTTAATTTTCCAAAAGATGGAACAGAGAAGGGGGCCAGGTGAGGATATTCCGTCAAAGGCCCAGTCCTCTGTTCTTAACGCTATCTCGCTATTGCGGGAAATGGCGTATAGTATGAAAAAAAAAGTATGAATATATATATATATATATATATATATATATATATATATATTCCTATGAGTCCACGGGGAAAATGAAACACGAAAAGTTCCCAAGTGCACTTTCGTGTAATAATCACATCATCAGGGGAGACACAAGAGAGGAATATAACAGTCAGTTGATATACATCGAAGAGACGAAGCTTCATCTCTTCGATGTATATCGCGTGTCGTAGAAGGCGACTAGAGGAGACGGGAGCGGGGGGCCAGAAATCCTCCCCTCCTTATATTTTTTAACTTTCTAAAATGGGAAACAGAAGAAAGAGTCACGAGGGGAGTGCTCATCCTCCTCGAAGGCTCAGACTGGTGTGTCTAAATGTGTGTGGATGTAACCAAGATGTGAAAAAAGGAGAGATAGGTAGTATGTTTGAGGAAAGGAACCTGGATGTTTTGGCTCTGAGTGAAACGAAGCTCAAGGGTAAAGGGGAAGAGTGGTTTGGGAATGTCTTGGGAGTAAAGTCAGGGGTTAGTGAGAGGACAAGAGAAAGGGAAGGAGTAGCAGTACTCCTGAAACAGGAGTTGTGGGAGTATGTGATAGAATGTAAGAAAGTAAATTCTCGATTAATATGGGTAAAACTGAAAGTTGATGGAGAGAGATGGGTGATTATTTTTGCATATGCACCTGGGCATGAGAAGAAAGATCATGGGAGTCAAGTGTTTTGGGAGTAGCTGAATGAGTGTGTTAGTGGTTTTGGTGCACGAGACCGGGTTATAGTGATGGGTGATTTGAATGCAAAGGTGAGTAATGTGGCAGTTGAGGGAATAATTGGTATACATGTGGTGTTCAGTGTTGTAAATGGAAATGGTGAAGAGCTTGTAGATTTATGTGCTGAAATAGGACTGGTGATTGGGAATACCTGGTTTAAAAAGGGAGATATACATAAGTATACGTATGTAAGTAGGAGAGATGGCCAGAGAGCATTATTGGATTACGTGTTAATTGACAGGCACACGAAAGAGAGACTTCTGGATGTAAATGTGCTGAGAGGTGCAACTGGAGGGATGTCTGATCATTATCTTGTGGAGGCTAAGGTGAAGATTTGTATGGGTTTTCAGAAAAGAAGAGTGAATGTTGGGGTGAAGAGGGTGGTGAGAGTAAGTGAGCTTGGGAAGGAGACTTGTGTGAGGAAGTACCAGGAGAGACTGAGTACAGAATGGAAAAAGGTGAGAACAATGGAAGTAAAGGGAGTGGGGGAGGAATAGGATGTATTTAGGGAATCAGTGATGGATTGCGCAAAAGATGCTTGTGGCATGAGAAGAGTGGGAGGTGGGTTGATTAGAAAGGGTAGTGAGTGGTGGGATGAAGAAGTTAGATTATTAGTGAAAGAGAAGAGAGAGACATTTGGACAATTTTTGCAGGGAAAAAATGCAATTGAGTGGGAGATGTATAAAAGAAAGAGACAGGAGGTCAAGAGAAAGGTGCAAGAGGTGAAAAAGAGGGCAAATGAGAGTTGGGGTGAGAGAGTATCATTAATTTTAGGGAGAATAAAAAGATGTTCTGGAAGGAGGTAAATAAAGTGCGTAAGACAAGGGAGCAAATGGGAACTTCAGTGAAGGGCGCAAATGGGGAGGTGATAACAATTAGTGGTGATGTGAGAAGGAGATGGAGTGAGTATTTTGAAGGTTTGTTGAATGTGTTTGATGATAGAGTGGCAGATATAGGGTGTTTTGGTCGAGGTGGTGTGCAAAGTGAGAGGGTTAGGGAAAATGATTTGGTAAACAGAGAAGAGGTAGTAAAAGCTTTGCGGAAGATGAAAGCTGGCAAGGCAGCAGGTTTGGATGGTATTGCAGTGGAATTTATTAAAAAAGGGGGTGACTGTATTATTGACTGGTTGGTAAGGTTATTTAATGTATGTATGACTCATGTTGAGGTGCCTGAGGATTGGCGGAATGCGTGCATATTGCCATTGTACAAAGGCAAAGGGGATAAGAGTGAGTGCTCAAATTACAGAGGTATAAGTTTGTTGAGTATTCCTGGTAAATTATATGGGAGGGTATTGATTGAGAGGGTGAAGGCATGTACAGAGCATCAGATTGGGGAAGAGCAATGTGGTTTCAGAAGTGGTAGAGGATGTGTGGATCAGGTGTTTGCTTTGAAGAATGTATGTGAGAAATACTTAGAAAAGCAAATGGATTTGTATGTATCTTTTATGGATCTGGAGAAGGCATATGATAGAGTTGATAGAGATGCTCTGTGGAAGGTATTAAGAATATATGGTGTGGGAGGCAAGTTGTTAGAAGCAGTGAAAAGTTTTTATCGAGGATGTAAGGCATGTGTACGTGTAGGAAGAGAGGAAAGTGATTGGTTCTCAGTGAATGTAGGTTTGCGGCAGGGGTGTGTGATGTCTCCATGGTTGTTTAATTTGTTTATGGATGGGGTTGTTAGGGAGGTGAATGCAAGAGTTTTGGAAAGAGGGGCAAGTATGAAGTCTGTTGTGGATGAGAGAGTTTGGGAAGTGAGTCAGTTGTTGTTCGCTGATGATACAGCGCTGGTGGCTGACTCATGTGAGAAACTGCAGAAGCTGGTGACTGAGTTTGGTAAAGTGTGTGAAAGAAGAAAGTTAAGAGTAAATGTGAATAAGAGCAAGGTAATTAGGTACAGTAGGGTTGAGGGTCAAGTCAATTGGGAGGTAAGTTTGAATGGAGAAAAACTGGAGGAAGTAAAGTGTTTTAGATATCTGGGAGTGGATCTGGCAGCGGATGGAACCATGGAAGCGGAAGTGGATCATAGGGTGGGGGAGGGGGCGAAAATCCTGGGAGCCTTGAAGAATGTGTGGAAGTCAAGAACATTATCTCGGAAAGCAATAATGGGTATGTTTGAAGGAATAGTGGTTCCAACAATGTTGTATGGTTGCGAGGCGTGGGCTATGGATAGAGTTGTGCGCAGGAGGATGGATGTGCTGGAAATGAGATGTTTGAGGACAGTATGTGGTGTGAGGTGGTTTGATCGAGTAAATAACGTAAGGGTAAGAGAGATGTCTGGAAATAAAAAGAGCATGGTTGAGAGAGCAGAAGAGGGTGTTTTGAAATGGTTTGGGCACATGGAGAGAATGAGTGAGGAAAGATTGACCAAGAGGATATATGTGTCGGAGGTGGAGGGAACGAGGAGAAGTGGGAGACCAAATTGGACGTGGAAAGATGGAGTGAAAAAGATTTTGTGTGATCGGGGCCTGAACATGCAGGAGGGTGAAAGGAGGACAAGGAATAGAGTGAATTGGATCAATGTGGTATACCGGGGTCAACGTGCTGTCAGTGGATTGAATTAGGGCATGTGAAGCGTCTGGGGTAAACCATGGAAAGCTGTGTAGGTATGTATATTTGCATGTGTGGACGTATGTATATACATGTGTATGGGGGTGGGTTGGGCCATTTCTTTCGTCTGTTTCCTTGCGCTACCTCGCAAATGCGGGAGACAGCGACAAAGCAAAAAAAAGAAAAAAAAATATATATATATATATATATATATATATATATATATATATATATATATATATATATATATATATATATATATATATATATATATTTAATTAATATTTATTTATTTTGCTTTGTCGCTGTTTCCCGCGTTTGCGAGGTAACGCAAGGAAACAGACGAAAGAAATGGCCCAACCCACCCACATACACATGTATATACATACACGTCCACACACGCAAATATACATACCCATACATCTCAATGTAGACATATATATACACACACAGACACCTACGTATATACACGTGCACACAATTCACACTGTCTGCCTTTATTCATTCCCATCGCCACCTCGCCACACATGGAATAACATCCCCCTCTCCCCTCATGTGCGCGAGGTAGCGCTAGGAAAAGACAACAAAGGCCCCATTCGTTCACACTCAGTCTCTAGCTGTCATGCAATAATGCCCAAAACCACAGCTCCCTTTCCACATCCTGGCCCCACACAACTTTCCATGGTTTACCCAAGACGCTTCACATGCCCTGATTCAATCCATTGACAGCACGTTGACCCCGGTATACCACATCGATCCAATTCACTCTATTCCTTGCCTGCCTTTCACCCTCCTGCATGTTCAGGCCCCGATCACTCAAAATCTTTTTCACTCCATCTTTCCACCTCCAATTTGGTCTCCCACTTCTCCTCGTTCCCTCCACCTCCGACACATATATCCTCTTGGTCAATCTTTCCTCACTCATTCTCTCCATGTGCCCAAACCATTTGAAAACACCCTCTTCTGCTCTCTCAACAACACTCTTTTTATTTCCACACATCTCTCTTACCCTTACATTACTTACTCGATCAAACCACCTCACACCACATATTGTCCTCAAACATCTCATTTCCAGCACATCCACCCTCCCGCGCACAACTCTATCCATAGCCCACGCCTCGCAACCATACAACATTGTTGGAACCACTATTCCTTCAAACATACCCATTTTTCCTTTCCGAGATAATGTTCTTGACTTCCACACATTCTTCAAGGCTCCCAGGATTTTCGCCCCCTCCCCCACCCTATGATTCACTTCCGCTTCCATGTTTCCATCCGCTGCCAGATCCACTCCCAGATATCTAAAACACTTAATTTTCCTCCAGTTTTTCTCCATTCAAACTTACCTCCCAATTAACTTGACCGTCAACCCTACTGTACCTAATAACCTTGCTCTTATTCACATTTACTCTTGATTTTCTTCTTTCACACACTTTACCAAACTAAGTCACCAGCTTCTGCAGTTTCTCACATGAATCAGCCACCAGCACTGTATCATCAGCGAACAACAACTGACTCACTTCCCAAGCTCTCTCATCCCCAACAGACTTCATACTTGCCCCTCTTTCCAAAACTCTTGCATTCATCTCCCTAACAACCCCATCCATATATATATATATATATATATATATATATATATATATATATATATATATATGTGTGTGTGTGTGTGTGTGTGTGTGTGTGTGTATGAGTGGAGTGCTCATCCTCCACAAAGGCTCAGATTGGGGTGTCTAAATGTGTGTGGATGTAACCAAGATGAGAAAAAAGGAGAGATAGGTAGTATGTTTGAGAAATGGAACCTAGATGTTTTAGCTCTGAGTGAAACAAAGCTCAAGGGTAAAGGGGAAGAGTGGTTTGGGAATGTCTTGGTAGTAAAGTCAGTGGTTAGTGAGAAGTCAAGAGCAAAGGAAGGATTAGCACTCCTCCTGAAGCAGGAGTTGTGGGAGTATGTGATAGTGTAAGAAAGTAAACTCTGGATTGATATGGGTAAAACTGAAAGTTGATGGAGAGAGATGGGTGATTATTGGTGCACATGTACCTGGTCATGAGAAGAAAGATCGTGAGAGGCAAGTGCTTTAGGAGCAGTTGAGTGAGTGTGTTAGTAGTTTTGATGCACGAGACCGGGTTATAGTGATGGGTGATTTGAATGCAAAGGTGAGTAATGTGGCAGTTGAGGGTATTATTGGTGTACATGGGGTGTTCAGTGTTGTAAATGAAAATGGTGAAGAGCTTGTGGATTTGTGTGTTGAAAAAGGACTGGTGATTGCAAATACCTGGTTTAAAAAGAGAGCTATACATAAGTATACGTGTGTGAGTAGGAGAGATGGCCAGAGAGCATAATTGGATTACGTGTAAATTGATAGGCGTATAAAAGAGAGACTTTTGGATGTCAAATTTGATTAGAGGTGCAGGTGAAGGATGTCTGATCACTATCTTGTGGAGGCAAAGATGAAGATTTGTAGAGGTTTTCAGAAAAGGAGATAGACTGTTGGAGAGAAGAGAGTGGTGACAGTAAGTGAGCTTGGGAAGGAGAGTTGTGTGAGGAAGTACAAGGAGAGATTGAGTGCAGAATGGCAAAAGGTGAGAGCAAATGACGTGAGGGGAGTGAGGGAGGAATGGGATGTATTTAGGAAAGAGGTGGTGGCTTTCTCAAAGAATGCATGTGGCATGAGAAAGGTGAGAGGTGGGCAGATTAGATAGGGTAGTGGGTGGTTGGATGAAAAAGTAAGACTGTTGGTGAAAGAGAAGAGAGAGGCGTTTGGACAATTTTTTTAGGGAAGTAGTGCAAATGGCTGGGAGATATATAAAAGAAAGTGACAGGACAAGAGAAAGGTGCAAGAAGTGAAAAAGATGGCAAATGAGAGTTGGGGTGAGAGAGTACCATCAAATTTTAGGGAGAATATAAAGATGTTTTGGAAGGAGGTACATAAAGTGCATAAGACAAGAAAACAAATGGGAAAATCGGTGAAGGGGGCAAATAAGGAGATAACAACAAGTACTGATGAAGTGAGGAGATGGCGTGAATATTTTGAAGATTTGTTGAATGTGTTTGATGATAGAGTGGCAGATATAGGGTGTTTTGGTCGAAGTGGTTTGCGAAGTGAGAGGGTCAGGGAGAATGGTTTGGTGAACAGAGAAGAGGTAGAGAAAGCTTTGCAGAAGATGAAAGCCAACAAGGTGGTGGGTTTGGATGGTATTGCAGTGGAATTTATCAAAAAGGAAGGTGACTATGTTGTTGATTGGTTGGTAAGGATAGCTAATGTATGTATGGTTTATGGTGAAGTGCCTGAGGATTGGCGGAATGCATGCATAGTGCCACTGTACAAAGGCAAAGCGGATAAAGTTGAGTGTTCAAATTACAGGGGCATAAGTTTGCTAAGTATTCCTGGGAAATTATATGCGAGTGTATTGATTGAGAGGGAAAGGCATGTACAGAGCATCAGACTCTGGAAGAGCAGTGTGGTTTCTGAAGTGGTAGAAGGGATGCGTGGATCAGGTGTTTGTTTTGAAGAATGCATGTGAGAAATACTTAGAAAAACATGGATTTGCATGTAGCATTTATGGATCTGGAGAAGGCATATGATAGGGTGGAGAGAGATGCTTTGTGGAAGGTTTTAAGAGTATATAGTGTGAGATGTAAGTTGCTAGAAGTAGTGAAAAGTTTTTACTAAGGATGTAAGACATGTGTGCAAGTAGGATGAGAGGAAAGCAATTGGTTCCCAGTGAATGTTGGTTTGCGGCAGGGGTGCATGATGTCTCCATGGTTGTTTAATTTGTTTATGGATGGGGTGGTTAGGAAGATATTTGCAAGAGTTTTGGAGAGAGGGATAAGTTTGCAGTCAGTTCTAGATGAGAGGGCTTAGGAAGTGAGTTACTTGTTCGCTGATGATACAGTACTGGTGGCTGACTCGGGTGAGAAACAACAGAAGCTGGTGACTGAGTTTGATAAAATGTGTGAAAGAAGAAAGCTGAGAGTAAATGTGAATAAGAGCAAGGTTATTATGTTCAATAGGGTTGAGGGACAAGTTAATTGGGAGGTAATTTTCAATGGAGAAAAACTGGAGGAAGTGAAGTGTTTTAGATATTTTGGAGTAGACTTAGCAGTGGATGGAACCCTGGAAGCAGAAGTGTCATAGTGGGGGAAGGAGCGAAGGTTCTGGGAGCATTGAAGAATGTGTGGAAGGTGAGAACATTATCTCAGAGAGCAAAAATGGGTATGTTTGAAGGAATAGTGGTTCCAACAATGTTATGTGTTTGCGAGGCATGGGCTATAGATAGGGTTGTGCAAAGGAGGGTTGATGTGTTGCAAATTAAATGTTTAAAGACAATATGTTGGTTGAGGTAGTTTGATCAAGTAAGTAATGAAAGGGTAAGAGAGATGTGTGGTAATAGAAAGAGTGTGGTTGAGAGAGCAGAAGAAGGTGTGTTGAAATGGTTTGGACACATGGAGAGAATGAGTGAGGAAAGATTGACAAAGAGGATATATGTGTCAGCGGTGGAGGGAAGGAGAAGCGGGAACCAAACTGGAGATGGAAGGATGGAGTAAAAAGATTTTGAGTGATTGGGGCCTGAATATAGAGGCTGGTGAAAGGGGTGCAAGGAATACAGTGAATTGGGAGCTGTGGTATCGATGCATTACACATGACAGCTAGAGACTGAGTGTGAACGAATGTGGCCTTTTTTGTCTTTTCCTGGCACTGCCTGGCTGGAGTGGGGGATACTATTTCGTTTGTGACGGGGTGGCTACGGGAATGGATTAAGGGAGCAAGTATGGATATATACATTTGTATATATGTATACGTCTGTGTATATATATGTATGCTGTGTATATGTATATGTATGCTGGCACGGGAGGCAGCAGTTAACTATAATGAATAAATAAAATAAATGAGTGGATGGGCACTTCTTTGTCTGTTTCCTGGCGCTTCCTCCCTGATGTGGGAAATAGTGATTGATTATAATGATAATCATAATAATGATAATTATCCGTGGGGATAGGGGAGAAAGAATACTTCCCATGCATTTCCCTTGTGTCATAGAGGGCGACTAAAGGGGATGGGAGCGGGAGGCTCAAAACCCTTCCCTCCTTGTATTTTAACTTTCTAAAAGAGGAAACAGAAGAAGGAGTCACGTGGGTAGTGCTCATCCTCCTCGAAGGCTCAGATAGGGGTGTCTGAATCTGTGTGGATGTAACCAAGATGAGAAAATAGGAGAGATAGGTAGTATATTTGAGGAGAGGAACCTGGATGTTTTGGCTCTGAGTAAAACGAAGCTCAAGTGTAAAGGGGAAGAGTGGTTTGGGAATGTCTTGGGAGTAAAGTTAGCTGTTGGTGAGAGGACAAGAGCAAAGGAATGAGTAGCGCTACTCCTGAAACAGGAGTTGTGGGAGTATGTGATAGAGTGTAAGAAAGTAAACTCTGGATTGATATGGGTAAAACTGAAAGTTGATGGAGAGAGATGGGTGATTATTGGTGCCTATGCACCAGAGCATGAGAAGAAAGATCATGAGAGGCAAGTGTTTTGGGAGCAGCTGAGTGAGTGTTAGCAGTTTTGGTGCACGAGACCGGGTGATAGTGATGGGTGATTTGAATGCAAAGGTGAGTAATGTGGCAGTTGAGGGAATATTTTGTGTACATAGGGTGTTCAGTGTTGTAAATGGAAATGGTGAAGAGCTTGTAGATTAGTGTGTTGAGAAAGGACTGGTGACTGGGAATACCTGGTTTAAAAAGAGAGATATACATAAGTATACATATGTAAGGAGGAGAGATGGCCAGAGATTGTTATTGGATCATGTGTTAATTGATAGGCACGTGAAAGAGCGACTTTTGATGTTGATGTACTGGGAGGTGCAACTGGAGAGATGTCTGATCATTATCTTGTGGAGGCATGTGTAAATATTTGTAGAGGTTTTCAGAAAAGAAAAATGTTGGGATGAAGAGAGTGGTGAGAGTAAGTGAGCTTGGGAAGGAGACTTGTGTGAGGAAGTACCAGGAGAGACAGTGCAGAATGGAAAAAGGTGAGAGCAAAGGACATGAGGGGAGTAGGGGAGGAATGGGATGTATATAGGGAAGCAGTGATGGCTTGCCCAAAAGATGCTTGTGGCATGAGAAGCATGGGAGGTGGGCAGATTAGAAAGGATAGTGAGTGGTGGGATGAAGAAGAAAGATTATTAGTGAAAGAGAAGAGAGAGGCATTTGGACAATTTTTGCAGGGAAATATTGCAAATGTGTGGGAGATGTATAAAAGAAAAAGGCAGGAGGTCAAGAGAAAGGTGCAAGAGGTGAAAAAGAGGGCAAATGAGAGTTGGGGTGAGAGAGTATCATTAGATTTTAGGAAGAATAAAAAGATGGTTTGGAAGGAGGTAAATATAGTGCGTAAGACAAAGGAATAAATGGGAACATTGGTGAAGGGGGCTTATGGGGAGGTATGTGAGGAGATGGAGTGAGTATTTTGAAGGTTTGTTGAATGTGTTTGATGTTAGAGTGGCAGATATAGGATGTTTTGGTCGAGGTGGTGTGCAAAGTGAGAGGGTCAGGGAGAATGATTTGGTAAACAGAGAAGAGGTAGAGAAAACTTTGTGGAAGATGAAAGTTGGCAAGGCGGTGGGTTTGGATGGTATTGCAGTGGAATTTATTAAAAAAAGGGGGTGACTGGTTGGTGAGGGTATTCAGTGTATGTACAGCTCATGGTGAAGCGCCTGACGATTGGCGGAATGCATGCATAGTGCCATTGTACAAAGGCAAATTGGACAAAGGCGAGTGTTCAAATTACAGAGGTATATGTTAGTTGAGTATTCCTGGGAAATTACATGGGAGGGTATTGATTGAGAGGGTGAAGGCATGTACAGAGCATCAGATTAGGAAAGAGCAGTGTGGATTAGGTGTTTGCTTTGAAGAATGTATGTGAGAAATATTTAGAAAAACAAATGGATTTTTATGTAGCATCTATGAATCTGGAGAAGACATATGATAGAGTTGATAGAGATGCTCTGTGGAAGGTATTAAGAATATATGGTGTGTGAGGCAAGTTGTTAGAAGCAGTGAAAAGTTTTTATCAAGGATGTAAGGCATGTGTACGTGTAGGAAGAGAGGAAAGTGATTGGTTCTCAGTGAATGTCGGTTTGCGGCAGGGATGTGTGATGTCTCCATGTTTATTAAATTTGTTTATGGATGAGGTTGTTAGGGAGGTGAATGCAAGAGTTTTGGAGAGAGGGGTAAGTATGCAGTCTGTTGTGGATGAGAGGGCTTGAGAAGTGAGTCTGTTGTTCGCTGATGATACAGCGCTGGTGGCTGATTTAGGTGAGAAACTGCAGAAGCTGGTGACTGAGTTTGGTAAAGTGTGTGAAAGAAGAAAGTTAAGAGTAAATGTGAATAAGAGCAAGGTTATTAGGTATAGTAGAGTTGAGGGTCAAGTCAATTGGGAGGTAAGTTTGAATGGAGAAAAACTGGAGGAAGTGAAATGTTTTAGATATCTGGGAGTGGATTTGGCAGCAGATGGAACCATAGAAGTGGAAGTGAGTCACAGAATGGGGGAGGGGGCGATAGTTCTGGGAGCAATGAAGAATGTGTGGAAGGCGAAAACATTATCTCGGAAAGCAAAAATGGGTAAGTTTGAAGGAATAGTGGTGCCAACAATCTTATATGGTTGCAAGGCGTGGGCTATAGATACGGTTTTGTGGAGGAGGGTGGATGTGCTGGAAATGAGATGTTTGATGACAATATGTGGTGTGAGGTGGTTTGATCAAGTAAGTAATGAAAGAGTAAGAGAGATGTGAGGTAATAAAAAGTGTGGTTGAGAGAGCAGAAGAGTGCGTAATGAAATGGTTTGGTCACATGGAGAGAATGAATGAGGAAAGATTGACAAAGAGAATATATATGTGTCAGAGGTGGAGGGAACGTGGAGAAGTGGGAGACCAAATTGGAGGTGGAAGGATGGCGTGAAAAAGATTTTGAGCGACTGGGGCCTGAACATGCAGGAGGGTGAAAGGAACAATGTGGTATACTGGGGTTGATGTACTGTCAATGGATTGAACCAGGGCATGTGAAGCATCTGGGGTAAACCATGGAAAGTTTTGCGGGGCCTGGATGTGGAAAGGGTGCTGTGGTTTCGGTACATTATTACATGACAGCTAGAGATTGAGTGTGAACGAATGTGGCCTTTTTTGTCTTTTCCTGGCGCTACCTTGTGTACATGCAGGGGAGGGGTTGTCATTTCATGTGTGGTGGGGTGGCGACGGGAATGAATATAGGCAGCAAGTATGAATTATGTACATGTTTGTATATGTCTGTGCATGTATACATATGTATACATTGAAATGTATTGGTATGTATAAGTGCATGTGTGGATATGTATGTATATACATGTGTATGTGGGTGGGTTGGACCATTCTCTCGTCTGTTTCCTTGCGCTACCTCGCTAACATGCGAGACAGCAACAAAGTATAAAGAATAGATGAATAGATAAATGATAATAATAATAATGATAATAATGACTGCATATCTGTTTTTTTTCATTTCAATATGTAACAAAATCTTTTTCCCTCCTAGCAATGGAGCTGGATTTGACGTATGAATTTTAATTTCAATTGTAAATATAGATGCAAAGAAAAAAGAAAATTGAGAAAAAAAAAATTTTTGGCTTCAGTGTCTCAAATTAAGTCAAATTTTTGTGATTGATGTCCCAGTTGATTGGGCAATGACTCTTACTTCTGGCATGACTATAAATCTCATTAGGATTTCCTTTTGTATTTTCAGTAATATATACTCCATACTGATATTTCTCTTTGCAGATTTGTAGTTTGCTCTGTTTGATGGCTATATGTCTCTTAAGTTTTATATCATTTTTCCACCATGTCAGCCTCGCCGTGAAACAAGACCATCTCATACTCATTGGCACATATGTTCCCTCCGCTACTTTGAAAGTATTACTGAATCTTTTTCAAGCCACATCCATATCATTTTCATGAACGGTATCATCCCAGGTTTGTCTGCCAAGAACAATGCATGGATTACTGAAATTTGGGCATCTTAAATCTGGTATTTTTTTTGCAGGTTTCATGTTGACCACCAGTATAGGCCAATTTCATGTTGACCACCATTATAGGTTATGTTGAAATTTACCCCAAAAGTGACTTGGAGGTGATCACTTGTAGATAAAACTTTTCCTCCACTTCAACATTATGAACAAGATCCTCATTTGTAGCTAGAACTAAATCAAATATGTCCTCATTGCAAGTAGGTTTCTCAATTAATTGTGTTAGGACTCTATTAAGCAAATCTAGGTTGAGCTCAAGTTTTTTATTTAGGCACTTTAGCCCTCATAATTCCAAGATTTATGTTTGATATTTGTAGTCAAGTTTAGAAACATCATTATCTTCACACAGTTAACCTGTTGACTTCAACTGCTCTGAATACTGACGCCACAGTGGCACTGTTATGATTTTCTGATTACTAGTGACATATATTCCATTACATAAATAAATTCATAGGCTTTATTTATCCCTGGGGATAGGGGAGAAAGAATGCTTCCCACGCATTCCTCACGTGTCATAGAAGGCAACTAAAGGGGGCGGGAACGGGGGACCAGAAACACTCCCCTCCTTGTATTTTAACTTTCTAAGAGGGGAAACAGGAGTCATGCGGGGAGTGCTCATCCTCCTCGAAGGCTCAGATTGGGGTGTCTAAATGTGTGTGGATGTAACCAAGATGACAAAAAAGGAGAGATAGGTAGTATGTTTGAGGAAAGAAACCTGGATGTTTTGGCTCTGAGTGAAACAAAGCTCAAGGGTAAAGGGGAAGAGTGGTTTGGGAATGTCTTGGGAGTAAAGTCAGGGGTTAGTGAGAGGGCAAGAGCAAGGGAAGGAGTAGCACTACTCCCGAAACAGGAGTAGTGGGTGTATGTGATAGAGTGTAAGAAAGTAAATTTTAGATTGATATGAGTAAAACTGAAAGTTGATGGAGAGAGATGGGTGATTATTGGTGCATATGCACCTGGGCATGAGAAGAAAGATCATGAGAGGCAAGTGTTTTGGGATCAGCTGAATGAATGTGTTAGTGGTTTTGATGCACAAGACCGGGTTATAGTGATGGGTGATTTGAATGCAAAGGTGAGTAATGTGGCAGTTGAGGGAATAATTGGTATACATGGGGTGTTCAGTGTTGTAAATGGAAATGGTGAAGAGCTTGTAGATTTCTGTGCTGAAAAAGGATTGGTGATTGGGAATACCTGGTTTAAAAAGCGAGATATACATAAGTATACATATGTAAGTAGGAGAGATGGCCAGAGTGCGTTATTGGATTACATGTTAATTGATAGGCGCACAAAAGAGAGACTTTTGGATGTTAATGTGCTGAGAGGTGCAACTGGAGGGATGTCTGATCATTATCTTGTGGAGGTGAAGGTGAAGATTTGTAGGGGCTTTCAGAAAAGAAGAGAGAATTTTGGGTTGAAGAGAGTAGTGAGAGAAAGTGAGCTTGGGAAGGAGACTTGTGTGAGGAAGTACCAGGAGAGACTGAGTACAGAATGGAAAAAGGTGAGGACAAAGGAGGTAAGGAGTAGGGGAGGAATGGGATGTATTTAGGGAAGCAGTGATGGCTTGCGCAAAACATGCTTGTGGCATGAGAAGCGTGGGAGGTGGGTTGATTAGAAAGGGTAGTGAGTGGTGGGATGAAAAAGTAAGATTATTAGTGAAAGAGAAGAGAGAGGCATTTGGACGATTTTTGCAGGGAAAAAATGCAAATGAGTGGGAGATGTATAAAAGAAAGAGGCAGGAGGTCAAGAGAAAGGTGCAAGAGGTGAAAAAGAGGGCAAATGAGAGTTGGGGTGAGAGAGTATAATTAAATTTTAGGGAGAATAAAAAGATGTTTTGGAAGAAGGTAAATAAAGTGCATAAGACAAGGGAGCAAATGGGAACTTCAGAGAAGGGGGATAATGGGGAGATGATAACAAGTAGTGGTGATGTGAGAAGGAGATGGAGTGAGTATTTTGAAGGTTTCTTGAATGTGTTTGATGATAGAGTGGCAGATATAGGGTGTTTTGGTCGAGGTGGTGTGCAAAGTGAGAGGGTTAGGGAAAATGATTTGGTAAACAGAGAAGAGGTAGTAAAAGCTTTGCGGAAGATGAAAGCTGGCAAGGCAGCAGGTTTGGATGTTATTGCAGTGGAATTTATTAAAAAAGGGGGTGACTGTATTGTTGACTGGTTGGTAAGGTTATTTAATGTATGTATGATTCATGGTGAGGTGCCTGAAGGATTGGTGGAATGCTTGCATAGTGCCATTGTACAAAGGCAAAGGGGAGAAGAGTGAGTGCTCAAATTACAGAGGTATAAGTTTGTTGAGTATTCCTGGTAAATTATATGGGAGGGTATTGATTGAGAGGGTGAAGGCATGTACAGAGCATCAGATTGGGGAAGAGCAGTGTGGTTTCAGAAGTGGTAGAGGATGTGTGGATCAGGTGTTTGCTTTGAAGAATGTATGTGAGAAATACTTAGAAAAGCAAATGGATTTGTATGTAGCATTTATGGATCTGGAGAAGGCATATGATAGAGTTGATAGAGATGCTCTGTGGAAGGTATTAAGGATATATGGTGTGGGAGGCAAGTTGTTAGAAGCAGTGAAAAGTTTTTATTGAAGATGTAAGGCATGTGTACGTGTAGGAAGAGAGGAAAGTGATTGGTTCTCAGTGAACGTAGGTTTGCGGCAGGGGTGTGTGATGTCTCCATGGTTGTTTAATTTGTTTATGGATGGGGTTGTTAGGGAGGTGAATGCAAGAGTTTTGGAAAGAGGGGCAAGTATGCAGTCTATTATGGATGAAAGAGCTTGGGAAGTGAGTCAGTTGTTGTTCGCTGATGATACAGCGCTGGTGGCTGATTCATGTGAGAAACTGCAGAAGCTGGTGACTGAGTTTGGTAAAGTGTGTGAAAGAAGAAAGTTAAGAGTTAATGTGAATAAGAGCAAGGTAATTAGGTACAGTAGGGTTGAGGGTCAAGTCAATTGGGAGGTAAGTTTGAATGGAGAAAAACTGGAGGAAGTAAAGTGTTTTAGATATCTGGAGTGGATCTGGCAGCGGATGGAACCATGGAAGCGGAAGTGAATCATAGGATGGGGGAGGGGGCGAAAATCCTGGGAGCCTTGAAGAATGTGTGTAAGTCGAGAACATTATCTCGGAAAGCAAAAATAGGTATGCTTGAAGAAATAGTGGTTCCAACAATGTTGTATGGTTGCGAGACGTGGGCTATGGATAGAGTTGTGCGCATGAGGGTGGATGTGCTGGAAATGAGATGTTTGAGGACAATATGTGGTGTGAGGTGGTTTGATCGAGTAAGTGATAATAGGGTAAGAGAGATGTGTGGAAATAAAAAGAGTGTTGTTGAGAGAGCAGAAGAGGGTGTTTTGAAATGGTTTGGTCACATGGAGAGGATGAGTGTGGAAAGATTGACCAAGAGGATATATGTGTCAGAGGTGGAGGGAACGAGAAGTGGGAGACCGAATTGGAGGTGGAAAGATGGAGTGAAAAAGATTTTGAGTGATCGGGGCCTGAATATGCAGGAGGATGAAAGGCGTGCAAGGAATAGAGTGAATTGGAACAATGTGGTATACCGAAGTCGACGTGCTGTCAATGGATTGAACCAGGGCATGTGAAGCGTCTAGGGTAAACCATGGAAAGTTGTGTGGGGCCTGGATGTGGAAAGGGAGCTGTGGTTTTGGTGCATTATTACATGACAGCTAGAGACTGAGTGTGAACGAATGGGGCCTTAGTTGTCTTTTCTTAGCGCTACCTCACACACATGAGGGGTAAGGGGGGTTGTTATTCCATGTGTGGCAAGGTGGCGATGGGAATAAATAAAGGCAGACAGTATGAATTATGTACATGTGTATATATGTATATGTCTGTGTGTGTATATATATGTGTACATTGAGATGTATAGGTATGTATATTTGCGTGTGTGGATGTGTATGTATATACATGTGTATGTGGGTGGGTTGGGCCATTCTTTCGTCTGTTTCCTTGCGCTACCTCGCTAACGCGGGAGACAGCGACAAAGCAAAATAAATAAATAAATAAATATAAGCTTTATTTATTTACATTTTCCTTTGCTACCCAAGTTGCATAGTTGATGTTATCTTCTCAGAATTTCCACTCATGTGGAAAAAACCGATGATGAAACCTTGAGTTGCAAGCAATTGTTATCCTCCTTACTACAGTGTTCCTCTACTCATTGTGCCTGGGGTATTTAAAAGCACCAGGCTATATATGGCACACCTGTAGATACCTGTTGGAAGCTTACTGTACCATATATAACACATCATCAGTCAGTGGGTAACTGAGAAGTGAAACTCCACATTTGGAAATTAAAGCAATCCTTCAAAGCGTCATAACATTATGCCCCTCAGCTTTACATGCCCTGCTAGAAGGCATATCATTTCAGATGCTTTCATTTAGCAACATAACATTATCATATCCTTGACAACAAAGGTCTCTGAAAATTTCAAAGCTAACAAAACCAACCAAGAAGTATGGTTTTAACAGAAAACAAAACAATGGATCTTTCGACTCTTATTTTTGGCTCACTGAATGTCCTAGCATACTGCCTTACTTATTTTAGGCCTGTTGTCTTAGAGTGAAGACTTTAGTGTCAGGTATCCTTATATTTCCTAGAAAATTAGGGATTCACCAGTTTTATATTTTGCTGTATTGAATAACAAATTTTTTTGATTTTCTCCATTTGGGGACCAGTAGAAATATCTTTAAAAATTGAATCAGTAACAGTCAAGATGCTGCACATTTCTTCATTATGTGTTCTTGTGAGTTACTATGATTAAGCTCTAGGTTTTTGGCTGTTGGATGATGTTTGTCTTCATGCCCATATCTTTCTTCTTCTCATGTTGAGTCTTCAACATCCTAGCTAAGTCTGATAGGCTTTTTTTTTATATAGTAACATGAAAATGTCAGCAATTTGCTTAGAATTTGTGAGATAGAAATGAAATTTATTTCATTATATGATACAGTGCCAGTTAAGCTGTACATTATCTTTGGAAGTAGTGGTGTAGACATATCAGTATGAATCTGTAGTTTGTGAAGAGATTTAAATCTGGGAGTACTTAGATTCTGTATCATCAGAATCTCAAAGCATTCCTGTAGGTTCAACCATGTTTTTCACGATGTTCTGTTCACTTATGTTTTAATTCTATGTACTTCATAACATTCTTCCACTATCTGACTTTGTCATAAGACCTGGCATCCTTTAATCTATAAATTGTGGTTCTCTGCTTCAACATAAAACACAAAGAATGGTTGAAATACTTTCATACAAATGATTGTATAAAATCCTCATATTTCCATTCTTTATGATTTGGAGCAAATCATCAGACCACCATGACCACTGTCTAACATATTGAATTTTTCTTTTCCACTTCTAATCCTACACACTGTAGTTACACAATTCTGCCTATTATTGGTTCATTTGACCATATTTCTTTGAAATATCTTTTCATTTACCACACTTCATCCTCCATCTTCCTATGTGAACAACAATATTCACACTTCAACACTGGCTTGCCTGACATTTGACCTGAGAACTTTACTGTCTCTTCTCAGGCAATGCTTCTTTCTTTACTGAGCAAACAGTAGAGATTATTGTTGCAGGAATGGAGGTATATATTGCCTCTACATAAAAACTCTCTATATTCAAAATCCATTGTTTTCACTTTCCCCTATTCTGAGACCATGTGTGTAAGGGACTGGTTGTGTCATATCTGGAAAAATTACCCTTCAGCTCTTGTCTTTGTACAAAATCATCACAAGTATGCTTTTCATGAGGCAAAGCATTTTTTTTACTTCTTCAGCTGATGAGTATTTCAGGTCTTTGACCCAGAGTATCAGTAACAACATTATTTTGTGCCACCTTTCCTTTGATTTTACATCCTCTCTCTACTGTAGTTTTTCTCTTATTGGCAAAGGAATTCATTTTGCTTTTCTTTTCTCCTCTAGCTCCACTGTAGATAACCAACATTTCCTCAGTCTTTTACATAGCTCTTACTACTGCAGTGCCCCTGCCTTTGATCTTATCTCATGTAGTTCCGAAAACACCTCTTTCTCTTTCTCTCTGTAGACAGTCATGGCATATTGGCCTGATGGCATTCCATCACATTTTCTGAAGGAGTGTGCTTCTGAATGTGCATATATATTTGATCATTTGCTTTGCTTCATTGTTAAAACCAAAGATGTTCTTTCTTCTTTGAAGGAAGGAATAGGTACAGCTTATCTCAAAGAAAGATAACCATTTTGATCTCACCTATAATTCTATTGCTTTGATTTATGCTATCTCCAAGGTCTAAATCTCTCAACGTCTGTTTCCTTTAGCATTTACAATCTTATATACTTCTCCCCAGGTTGGTTTTCACAAAGCAGGAGCTACCAGTGATGTCCCTGCATTTTTTGCTAATATCTGTCATTTCTCAAGGAGACTTCAGGGATCTTATTTTGTATCCTGTGATATTTCAAAAGGTCTGATCTTCATCATCTTTTTCTAACTTTCCTATTTCTCTCCCTTTCTTTCTGGCAAGTTTTCTTCATGATTGTCAATGGATTGACCTCTTCATCTTGCCTTGTTAACAGTTGTGTCCCTCCAGACCTATCACCAGGATTTTCAAAAGGAAGAGAGTTTCTTTTTCATTTCTGAAATGTTTTTAGGGTCTCTCAGAGACCCAGTTGTCTAATGATGTTCTCACTAACCCCTTTTTCATTTCCAACCATAACCTGTCTCCCAACTATCACTTTTTTCTTCTGTTTTTCCCATTACTCTCTTTAGTATACAATTCTATATCTTTCTTTGACTATCTAAACTCCTGTCATGAGACAATGGCATCCTCTCACCCAAAAACCAAAATCCTGTACTGAGGTGATTTCAATGTTCACCTTAAGGAATGGTTGAATTCTTCCCATACAGATGGTAGGAGGAAGGAAGCCCTCACTTTCTCCATTCATAATGATTTAGAGCAAATTATCTTCCACCTTACCCATATTCCTAACAGTTATGACCACTCTCCTGATATTCTGGGTTTGTTTTTCACCTCATATCTATCCTGCTGTGACTATGCAGTCTCACTCCCAGTTGGATTATCTGAGCACACTCATAATTGTATCTATTTTAAGAGCATCTTTCCACCCAGCAGCCCCTTCAAAACACATATATTGGTATCTCAACAAAGCTGACTGGAATAACATATGAAAATTTTTTCTGACTTTCCTTGGGTGAATTACTGTCTCTTATGTGATGATGCTTCTGTCTTTGCCAGATATGTAGCAAAGGTTATTGTTGGAGAAATGGAGGTATTTATCCCTTTATCCACCAAAACGACCTCTTCTACCAATCCTCTGAACTTGCACCTGTGTATGCTTATCTGTTCTGATTCTGCTTAAAATTCAGGACTTTTCCTTCTTCTTGGGAGCATTATTGATACATCCCATCCCTAAGAAGGATGACTGTTCTAACTCATTGAACTATCATGCTGTTGCTTTGACATATACCACATCCAAAGTCTTTGAATACCTCCTGAAGTCTCATATCCTTAGAAATCTTGAATCTCTCTGATCACCAGAATGGCTCCTGTAAGGCAAGATCCACTGTTGATATTCTTTTCTATCTTAATAATGTCTGGTCATCATCCCTGAAAGATTTTAGGTAATCTTATTTAGCTGCCCTTGATATTTCAAAGCTTTTGACGAGGTGTGGCATTGAGGGTCTCATCTCTAAGCTCCCCTCTTTTAGCTTCCCTGCCTCATTTTGTCCCCTCAACATTCAACATTTCCTTCATTAGCGAGGTAGTTTCAAGAACAAATGACAGAGCTTAAGAGGGAAAAATCTTCATTTAGCCCCCTTCTTTGTTCCTTCTTTTGGAAAGTAAAACAGGAGAGGGATGGATTTCTAGCCCCTGCTCCCTCCCCTTTTAGTCACCTTCTACGACATGCAGGGAACACAGAGGTAGAATTCTAAAGATTCATAAATACCTTTCCTTATCTTTTCTTTTCCTCTCTGGTAATCTTTATATTTCAGTATAGGCCTGGCTTTAATATGGACTTTCATCCATGACTGGAGCCTCCAATATAAAAAAGACATTCGATCATTGATACACAATAAAACACAAAAACATAACATAAAAGGATTTTTCTAATCTAATGATTATGTTTGGAAGCTTGATGGTCTGTTTATGCCATAACTGGTGCGTACTGGCACAAAAAAAAAAAGACTTTTAGGACAGGGATTCGTTCAAACCCCTTCACCACCCAATGGTGACAGGATTGCCCTCAAGATTCTGTTCTGTCACTTGTCCTCTACCTTCTTTTTATCTATAATTTTCTTTCTTCAACAAATACCTAAATGCACTCATGCACTGATGACTCAACACTTAATTGTTCCACCTTTTCACATTTATTGCATCTTTGTATATGCAATCTGTGTCTCATCTCATCTCAATTAACACTGTAAACTAAGATTTGTATGCAGTTTACTAGTGGGGCAGATAAACTAAATGTTACAATTTCACTACTCTGAACATCACACAACACATTACATAGCAGCAACACTGCATATTAATTGACATTCTATTGGCTCCTGTTATCATTTAAAATCCCAGGTCGCATCAGATATCACCAGCAGCTGAGTGTTTTCTTCCACCAATTACTTACATATGTCACTCGCAGCTAACAACCACAACTGAAAAATCTCACATCTCAGTCAACTATAGCTATGAATCATCATAGAAGTTGCACATTTGTTGAATTGGTATTATACTACACATACATGTTTACATCATGAAATAAACAGTACAGTTTTCTGCAGAAGACTAAAAGGAGAAAGATATGGTTATAGAGGGCAGAGCTAGAACTAGAGAAGTAGAATAATTCTTTTTTTCTCTCTCACTTTTTTAGAAACAATGATAATCTTTAGTGAGGGAAATAAAAATACTGAGTTTTGTATAGGTTATAGCCGTACAGTGTAAGAGTATTGTGGTTTTACAATGCATAGTATTATAGTTTTACAATGTAGTAATGTTTTAGCTTTAGACCAGACTATTCAATTGTTTTAGGAGTAAGGCTGGAATATAAAACTCAAATTGATGGCAGGGCCGTACATTTATTTTACCTTCATTTATTTTCTCTCTCTTTAAACACTTATACAAAGAAAGAAAAAAAATTCATATATCATTTGCTTATACATAGAAAGAAGCAAAAAATTCATATATCATTTGCCTTTACATCTTATGCTAAGCACATAGATAAAAAATATATATACTGGTAACTAGTAAAATTTGCGCCCTTCACTGAAGTTACCATTTGCTCCCTTGTCTTACGCACTTTATTTATCTCCTTCCAGAACATCTTTTTATTCACCCTAAAATTTAATGATACTCTCTCACCCCAACTCTCATTTGCCCTCTTTTTCACCTCTTGCACCTTTCTCTTGACCTCCTGTCTCTTTCTTTTATACATCTCCCACTCAATTTCATTTTTTCCCTGCAAAAATCGTCCAAATGCCTCTCTCTTCTCTTTCACTAATAATCTTACTTCTTCATCCCACCACTCACTACCCTTTCTAATCAACCCACCTCCCACTCTTCTCATGCCACAAGCATCTTATGCGCAATCCATCACTGATTCCCTAAATACATCCCATTCCTCCCCCACTCCCCTTACTTCCATTGTTCTCACCTTTTTCCATTCTGTACTCAGTCTCTCCTGGTACTTCCTCACACAAGTCTCCTTCCCAAGCTCACTTACTCTCACCACCCTCTTCACCCCAACATTCACTCTTCTTTTCTGAAAACCCATACAAATCTTCACCTTAGCCTCCACAAGATAATGATCAGACATCCCTCCAGTTGCACCTCTCAGCACATTAACATCCAAAAGTCTCTCTTTCGTGCGCCTGTCAATTAACACGTAATCCAGTAACGCTCTCTGGCCATCTCTCCTACTTACATACGTATACTTATGTATATCTCGCTTTTTAAACCAGTGGGAACTTCAGTGAAGGGCGCAAATGGGGAGGTGATAACAAGTAGTGGTGATGTGAGAAGGAGATGGAGTGAGTATTTTGAAGGTTTGTTGAATGTGTTTGATGATAGAGTGGCAGATATAGGGTGTTTTGGTCGAGGTGGTGTGCAAAGTGAGAGGGTTAAGGAAAATGATTTGGTAAACAGAGAAGAGTTAGTAAAAGCTTTGCGGAAGATGAAAGCCGGCAAGGCAGCAGGTTTGGATGGTATTGCAGTGGAATTTATTAAAAAAGGGGGTGACTGTATTATTGACTGGTTGGTAAGGTTATTTAATGTATGTATGACTCATGGTGAGGTGCCTGAGGATTGGCGGAATGCGTGCATAGTGCCATTGTACAAAGGCAAAGGGGATAAGAGTGAGTGCTCAAATTACAGAGGTATAAGTTTGTTGAGTATTCCTGGTAAATTATATGGGAGGGTATTGATTGAGAGGGTGAAGGCATTTACAGAGCATCAGATTGGGGAAGAGCAGTGTGGTTTCAGAAGTTGTAGAGGATGTGTGGATCAGGTGTTTGCTTTGAAGAATGTATGTGAGAAATACTTAGAAAAGCAAATGGATTTGTATGTAGCATTTATGGATCTGGAGAAGGCATATGATAGAGTTGATAGAGATGCTCTGTGGAAGGTATTAAGAATATATGGTGTGGGAGGCAAGTTGTTAGAAGCAGTGAAAAGTTTTTATCGAGGATGTAAGGCATGTGTACGTGTAGGAAGAGAGGAAAGTGATTGGTTCTCAGTGAATGTAGGTTTGCGGCAGGGGTGTGTGATGTCTCCATGGTTGTTTAATTTGTTTATGGATGGGGTTGTTAGGGAGGTGAATGCAAGAGTTTTGGAAAGAGGGGCAAGTATGAAGTCTGTTGGGGATGAGAGAGCTTGGGAAGTGAGTCAGTTGTTGTTCGCTGATGATACAGCGCTGGTGGCTGATTCATGTGAGAAACTGCAGAAGCTGGTGACTGAGTTTGGTAAAGTGTGTGAAAGAAGAAAGTTAAGAGTAAATGTGAATAAGAGCAAGGTAATTAGGTACAGTAGGGTTGAGGGTCAAGTCAATTGGGAGGTAAGTTTGAATGGAGAAAAACTGGAGGAAGTAAAGTGTTTTAGATATCTGGGAGTGGATCTGGCAGCAGATTGAACCATGGAAGCGGAAGTGGATCATAGGGTGGGGGAGGGGGCGAAAATCCTGGGAGCCTTGAAGAATGTGTGGAAGTCGAGAACATTATCTCGGAAAGCAAAAATGGGTATGTTTGAAGGAATAGTGGTTCCAACAATGTTGTATGGTTGCGAGGCGTGGGCTATGGATAGAGTTGTGCGCAGGAGGGTGGATGTGCTGGAAATGAGATGTTTGAGGACAATGTGTGGTGTGAGGTGGTTTGATGGAGTAAGTAACGTAAGGGTAAGAGAGATGTGTGGAAATAAAAAGAGCATGTTTGAGAGAGCAGAAGAGGGTGTTTTGAAATGGTTTGGGCACATGGAGAGAATGAGTGAGGAAAGATTGACCATGAGGATATATGTGTCGGAGGTGGAGGGAACGAGGAGAAGTGGGAGACCAAATTGGAGGTGGAAAGATGGAGTGAAAAAGATTTTGTGTGATCGGGGCCTGAACATGCAGGAGGGTGAAAGGAGGGCAAGGAATAGAGTAAATTGGATCGATGCGGTATACCGGGGTTGACGTGCTGTCAGTGGATTGAATCAGGGCATGTGAAGCATCTGGGGTAAACCATGGAAAGCTGTGTAGGTATGTATATTTGCGTGTGTGGACGTATGTATATACATGTGTATGGGGGTGGGCTGGGCCATTTCTTTCGTCTGTTTCCTTGCGCTAACTCGCAAACGTGGGAGACAGCGACAAAGCAAAAAAAAAAAAAAAAACTAGTAAAATAATTCACCACAACACTTCTCTCCTAGCACTGTTCCACTCAAGAATGTGAAGTTATATGGGAAAAATATTGCTGTACATATACTAGATTTGGGGAAAAATATAGTGACTAACCTCCACGCGAATGATCATCAACACTGACTAAGTTAGACCCAGCAGCAACAGTTAGCCCCTGCCTGAGTGATAAGCCGTGAACGTGAGTACTGGCAAAAGTGGACACATATGGTTCATGTAGCTCCGAGCACAGTTGTGTGGGGAACAGTACATTTTGTTCAACAAACTATTACAATTGATCACACACTTCATTCTGCCAATCAATACAGTTGGTCACAATAAAAACCTGTTTATATAGAATTTCATATTACTTAGATAAATCAATATATGTGCAAGCATGGGCATTTATGTATATACTTGTATGTGAGTGGATGGGCCATTCTTCATCTGTTTCCTGGCACTACCTCACTGATGCAGGAAATGGCAGTCAAGTATAATAAAATATAAATAGATAAATTTGACCCATGGGCCACCAATTGAATAGCCCTGCTTTAGACCATGGTAGTGGTATAGCTTTACACTGCAACATTGTTATAGCTTTGTGCTGTAGTAGTACTGTAGCTTTGCATTGTAATAGTACTACAGTATAGCTATGCACTGAAGTAGTAAAATTGTTTTACTCTAGCTTTACACTGTATTAGTGCTATAGGCTTACACTGGCCTCTAGGTATTCCATTATAGTCATATTGATTCTGTAATTGCAAACTCATTTAGATGGCATTAATTCTATCCTATACAGGTGCAAGTAGCCATAAAGGCATCATGTCCACAAACCTCTCCTAATGTCCTTTGTAAGCTTCTGTTTTCTCATACCTGAAATATAATACGAGTGTAATGAAAAGCTAATCAGTCGGTTTCAGTATAAGTGCTTGTATTTCTGGTGATGAGAAAATAATTTGTCATACAAAGTTTTCCCTGTTCATCTGTGCAAGTAAAGTTCTGCCTAAGTAAGTAATATTTGAATGATAGATAGATAATGTGTAGGTGTAGAGTGTTAATGTATGTAGCTTTCATAGCTGGAAAGGAACCATAGATTTTACTGTGCTCAACACACTGTGAAAACACACTTGAAAAAACACAATTATTATCTTACACTTGCTGACCACCTGTCCATACAGTACTCTACCAGATCAACATAGAGGAAAGCTTAATGCTATTAGGAGCATTTTCTTTAATAATGTATGATATACACATATTTCAAGGGTGTAGTCATTGATTTTACATAAAAACTATATTATATGTATTTCTCATTCAAAAGCTCAAAATATTTTGACCTTTGATTGTAGTTAAAGTTAACATGATATCACAGTAACATCGAATTTCTCTGGAAACTCATGCTATATGAATAGCCAAGTCTGCTTCATAGTGTTTAAGGTTCTTTTGTTCTGAAAAGTTGTTCCATTTGTACAAAGGATTAGTTTGTTTTAGTACAAAGTACTACTCATGCATGTGGAGCACTTCTAGCATTACATACTTACTTGACAGAATTGAGTCCAAGTTACTTTAACATAACAGCTCTACCATTATGACCGTGAAATTGTCTTACATTGTCCTGTAGGTTCTCTGTCCCTCTCTTCTGGAGGCATTAGTTAAGTTTCTTCCAAGAAATGGTTGTCTATGTCTCCATTGCTAGCTAGACCACTAAATACACAGGGAACCATTAAGTCACATATTTACTGTCTGGCTTTTGGTGACACAAGGGTGGGACTTAGGGACGTGTAGTGATGTGCTTTTTTTTCCTGCACCATTAAAGCTTTGGAACTCTTTCCCTTATGTTTTTGCAAACAGCTGCCACCAGCCCATTTTGAAATGCATGTTCTCCTTTTCCTCAAAAATTCTTCAATTCTTCTTCTGCCATCACTTTTTTTTCTATCTAGCCCTTTTATGTATTTTGTTTAAGGCCTGGTCTCAGGAAGGACTTTCATCCACGAATGGAACCTTCAACGTGTTATATAACTTGCTCATGATTTTGGTCCTGCACATTGCCACCTTAAGACAGTAATATATTACGTATAGAATCTCATAGTATTTCCTCATTATTGCATTGTTTGAGCTCAGTAAATTTGAATGCATAATCTTAAAGCATTTGTTCTTAAGTCAGGTGGAGGAAGCAAGATTTTTTGCCTTCAAGATTAATGCTAGTTTATTTACAGATCACAGCATGATTAGTGGATTCTGTGTCATTGTTTTTATACCATGGATGTTGTTGTGAGATTCTTTGTCTTCCATTCTTTAGACTGTATGAATAAAATTATATATTTAGTTCTGATTGTTGATTATGAATTAACAGTGCACCAAGTTAATAAACTGGCTTCATCATTTGCTGTCACTTGGAACAGCCTTTGATTTCACAGAACAGGAGTTTCTGTTGTTGGAAGATGTAAAGTCTGACTTTTCTCCCCCCCCCCAAGAAGGTTTCTCATTCCTTACAAAGAAGGCATTTCATATGATTTGTTGTCTTTTAATGCAAGGTTTCTAGGCAGATGCTATCAGTTGTGATGGGGTTTGAAGAAAGTAGGGGACTTTAATCTTAGCAAGTGAAACTTGAAATCTGTAAAATTACAGTGATTAATACCTAGTAGGCACTTGAGCTGAATTTCATAAAAGATAAACATAGAATAAGAAGAGTGCATGGGACTGAGGAATGATATTATCATAGTGTATTGCAATGCAAAATGAATGGTCAGTAAAGTAAAAGAGGTAGCATAGAAATGTAGAATATGTAACAGGTGAATTCCAGTGGAGTTCACAACTTATGGAGATTTTTTTCTGTGGCCTTTCCCCCTTGAGGGAGTTCTTGGAGGGAACAGGCATCAGATATATAAGTAGATAGGTAGATGACAAGTGAATGTAAGTGACATGGGCAAGAATGAATGCAGGAAAAGATGGAAGAGTTGAGATTGATGGACAGAATGAGAGTATAGATGTGTTTCATATGTGGCATAGAGAGTATGGGGCAGTTTATAAAGTGTGCAATGTCTGCAAGATGGTACTCAGGAATTATGCTGCTGTAGAGCAGTTCATGTTGTATAAGATGTAGATAAACAGGTAGACTCTTAGTGAATGGATTTTGTACCTTTGATTGAATATTTTACTGGCTAGAATTTCTTTTGATTTAGAAATTAAGGTTATGATGTATTTTTAGTATCTTGCAATACTCCTTTTGAAACAATTCAGTTGCACTTACATACACATTGGTCAAGTTTGGCACCTTGTCATTGTATCATCTTGCATCTTACAGGGTGTATGGAGTATCTGGTCTTCGGGTGGTGGATGCTTCCATCATGCCTGTCATTGTCTCTGGAAACACCAACGGGCCTGTTATCATGATCGCTGAGAAAGCTGCAGACACTATTAAGGAGGACTGGGGGATCTTGAAAAAACTATAGGCAGCAAATTTAGCACTGATTACCTCTTGAGTTTAAGAAAATAATATACATTGTAAGTTCCAGTGTGGCTCATGATCATTTTTAGATAGTCTCAGATGAAGAAATGTGTATGATATATTTCACTTCATACTTATTCTCTGTTTCCTGTATTAATGAGGTAGTGATAGGAGCAGACAAAGAAAAAGTCTCATTTGCTCACATCCATTCTCTAGCTTTCATGTGAAATTTACTAAAACCACAGCTCCCTGTCCACAATCAGGCCCCACAGACCTTTCATTGGTTCCTTTGGTTGCTTCATATGCCATGGTTCAGTCTATCAACAGCACAGTGCTCAAATTTACTGTATCTCATATATACTCTTCACCCTCCTGCATGTTCAGGTCCAAAGCATTCAAAATCATATTCACTCCATCCTTCCATTCCCAATTTAATCTCCCCCTTCTTCTTTTATATGCCACTTCTGATGCATATATCCTCTATCAACCTTTCCTCAATCATTCTCTCCATATGTCCAGATCATTTTAGCTCACCCTTGTCAGCCCTCTAAACCATATGTGTCTTTTAACCACACCTTTCTCCTACCTTATGATTACTTACTTGATCAGCCCTCCTCACACCACATATTATTTCTTAACATTCATTTTCATCAGTAGCCCATGCCTCCCATCCATACAACACTGTCTGTCTACTATACCCTCAAACATACCCATATTTGCCCTCCCATATAGTGAACTTTCCACAGATTCCTTAATGCTTTCCAGTACCATGGCCCCCTCTGCTTCCAGAGTTCTGTTCACTGCCATGTCCACTCCCAGTTATCTGAAACACTTTGCTTCCTCCAAATTTTCTCCATTCAAAGTCACATCCCAACTAATGTGTCTTTCTCCATTGCTAAACTTGATAATCTTGCTTTCGCTCACATTAACTCTTAACTCTCTCCTTTCACACTCTCCCTAAACTCAGACATCAACTTCTGCAATTTCTCACTGAAATCTGCCACTAGTGCTATTGCATCAGCAAATAACAACTGACTTTCCCCCAGCCCAGTCCCCCACCCCCAACAGACTGTACACCTGCCCTTCTCTCCAAGACCCTTGGACTTACCTCCGTCACCACCTCATGCATAAATGAATCAAAAGGCCATGGTGACACTACACACCCTGCCATGGACCCACCTTCTCCTGGTACCCACCCACCCATTATCTACTGTACACGCACCTTACTCTCTTGATAAAAATCTTATTGCTGCTAATAACTTTTCTCATACATCATGTACTCATAATTCCATCCAAAAAGCATGTCTCTTAACCTTATCATATGCTTTCTCCACATATATGCCATATACAAATCCTTCCATTTCTCTTGAGTGTTTCTCACCAACATTCTTCAGAGCAAACACATCCTCAACTACTCCTGAAACCACATTGTTCCTCCCTAGTCACATGCTTTCTGTATGCCTGCTCCCTCTTAATCACTACTCATGCCAGATTCAGTCAGAGAAAAGCTCTTGGATCTAGCTTCTTATTGGTATCCCTTCTTTCATTATATGGGAATATTTCGAGCCTGTAGTGATGCACACTATTCCTGCCAGTTTCCATGATGCTACATCAGTCATGCTTACCAATCTGTATGGAAATATTTGTTGCTACTATTGACACTATTCCTGCCAGTTGCCATAATGCTACAACATCACAGTCATGCTTACCAACCCTATTGAGATGACAGGAGAGGTGGGGCACAATTTGAAATCCATCACACTTGGGAGTGAAAAATAATTAATGATCTAACCAGACACTGAACAAACTTATACCTCAGGAGTTTGAACACTCACTTTTGTTACCCTTGCATTTATACAGTGGCACTTTCCATGTATTCTGCCAATCCTCAGGCATCTCAACTTGATCTATACTTAGTGAAAATCCTATCTAACAGGCTAACCCCACAGTCACCCCTTGCTTAAGCAATTCAACTACAACATCATTCACTCCAGCCACTTTGCCACATTTTGTCATACAAAAAGGCTTTTGCCACCCCTTCTCTTTTCACCAAACCGCTTGCCATGACCCTTTTACTTCATATCTCTCCCCAACCCAAACACTTTACATCTGCCATCCTATCATCAAACACATTCAACAATCCTTCAGAGTACTCACTACATCTCTTCACCTTATCATTGCCTGTTACCACTTCCCCATTTGCCCCCTCACTGATCTTCCCGTTTGTAATCATGTTTTTCTCATACTATTAATCTTCTTCCAAAACATTTTCTTATTCTCCCTGAAGCTTGCTGATACTCCATTCTCATTTGCCCTCTTTTTCAACTCTTACAACTAACTCTGACCTCCTGCTGCTTTCTCTTGTACATCTCCCAATCACTCATATTTTTCTCTGTCACTGACAACTTATCTTTGTCATACTACCTCTTATTACCCTTTCTCACCTGCTTACATCCCACCTTCAGCATACCACACACTTCTTTCACACATGCCAGTGCTACTTCAATAAATACCTTACTTTTCTAACCCAATTCCCTCGCTTCATTTACTCACACATTTCACGCAATGTCTTATGGTCATTCTTCAGGCAGGCCTTTTTTCCATGCTCACTTACTTTCACCATGTTCTTCTCACCCATATTTCTTTTTCACTACACTCACCTCCACCAAGTAATAACCAAACATCCCACCAGCTGCCCCTTTCAGCATATTTACATCCATTAGCTTTTTTTTCTTCTTAGCCTGCCTAGCAGTTAGTTTGTAATTCGATAATGCCCACTTGCCATCTATCCTACTCCAAGTATACTTATGTTGTCCCTCTTTTTAATCAGGTATTCCCAATCAACAGTTCTTTTCGAGCACAGAACTCCACAAGCTGTTCATTTCCATTCAGCATACTGAATATGCCATTAGCCTTAATTGTACCTCACCTGCCATATTACCCACTTTTGCATTTAAATAACCCATTGCTTATATCCAAGCTCTCCCATTCAAACTGCTGACACTCACTTACTTCCCAAAATACTCCCCTCTCTTCATCATTCTTCTCATGGTTAAATGTTTATATTTATTTAATATACTTTGTCGCTGTCTCCTGCGTTAGCGAGGTAGCACAAGGAAACAGACAAAAGAATGGCCCAATCCACCCACATACACATGTATATACATAAACGCCCACACATGCACATATACATACCTATACATTTCAACATTTTTTTTCATACTATTTGCCATTTCCCGCATCAGCAAGGTAGCGTTAAGAACAGAGGACTGAGACTTTGAGTGAATATCCTCACTTGGCCCCCTCCGCTGTTCCTTCTTTAGGAAAACTAAAAACGAGAGGGGAGGATTTCCAGTGCCCTGCTCCTTCCCTAGTAGTCGTCTTCTACAACACGCAGGGAATACGTGGGAAGTATTCTTTCTCCCCTATCCCCAGGGATAATGACATTTTAATGTATACATACATATACATACACAGACATATACATATATACACATGCACATATTCATACATTCTCGCCACCACCCCGCCACACATAAAATGACTCCCCCTCCCTCTGCGTGCACATGGGGTAGCACTAGGAAAGGACAACAAAGGCCACATTCATCCACGCTCAGACTCTAGCTGTCATGTGTAATGCACTGAAACCACAGCTCCCATTCCACATCCAGGCCCCACAGAACTCTCCAGGGTTTACCCCAGATGCTTCACATGTCCTCTGACAGCACATCGACCCCGGTATACCAGATCATTCCAATTCCCTCTATTCCTTGCACGCCTTTCACCCTCCTGCATGTTCATTCTCTAATTGCTGAAAATCTTTTTCACTCCATCCTTCCACCTCCAATTTGGTCTCCCACTTCTCCTCGTTCCCTCCTCCTCTCACGCATATATCCTCTTTGTCAATCTTTTCTCACTCATTCTCTCCATGTAGCCAAACCATTTCAGTACACTCTCTTCTGCTCTCTCAATCACACTCTTTTTATTACCACACATCTCTCTCACCCTTTCATTACTTACTTGATCAAACCACCTCACACCACATATTGTCTTCAGTCATCTCATTTCCAACACATCCACCCTCCTCCGCGTAACCCTATCTATCGCCCATGCCTCACAACCATATAACATTGTTGGAACAACTATTTCTTCAAACATACCCATTTTTGCTTTCTGAGATAATGTTCTCACCTTCCACACATTCTTCAACGCTCCCAGCACTTTCACCCCCTCCCCCACTCTGTGACTCACTTCTGCTTCCATGGTTCCATCTGCTGCCAAATCCACTTCCAGATATCTAAAGCAATTCACTTCCTGCAGTTTTTCTCCATTCAGACTTACCTCCCAACACTATGAGCACTAATAATCTCCCATCTCTTGTAATCCAGAGTTCAGTCTTATCACATGAATCTAGAACTCACCTCCTGACACTCTCACACATTCTTATAGCTCCTGTTTCAGCAGAATTACAACCCTTTCCTTAGCTCTCACTTTGATTTTATTTCAGAGAATTTCCAAACCATTTTTCCTCTTATCCTTGACCTTTGTTTCATTCAAGAGCTAAACACCCAGTTTCCTTGCCTCAAACATGTTACATTCTTCTCATCTTGGTTGCATCCAGACACCTGAGCCTGAGCTTTTGAGGAGGATGAGCACTCCCTGCTTGGTACCTTCTTCAGTTTATATTACTCTCAAGTATTAAGCCATAGAACCATAACTGGAACTGAAGATTGCTTTATGCATGCTAGTCATTACCATATGTCACCATATTTCTCTCAAGAATTGTTTGTATCCCATTTTCCTATTTATACTAAACAACAGAATGGCTGCTAAGGTTCCACTGAAAACGAACCTTTGGCCATTACTTTAAAGTCTGTCATGCCAAAAGCTGCACCACAACAGTATTCATGAACTGCGGTGACCTATTGTACACTTATATGGTATATCTTAATTCAGGGATTGTTATTAAGGTAACTGTAAATGTAAGGATAGGTGATTTTCTTCACTTACTCATTATCATAGTGTTAATGTAATCTTTAGATATTTTGCACAATGAGTTTTTATCAGACAGTTATCTTTATTTAATTTAGACATAACATATATTGTGAATAAATATTGTAATATTCATCATGGTGTTATTTCCCTTTGTTATATACATTATCAGATGCATCTCTGGATGTTACACTGCAAGTGAGTAGTCACTTTTGTTGAGGATGTACCATAGTCAATGGGCAGAAGAGAGTGCAGTTTTGTTAAAGACAATCTTTCTCCAAAGAAGCTCCTTATTTCTATGTTCTTGCATCAATTGGAGCCTTGATACCACAGGAGATCCTAAAAGGGGTTCCAATTGTTTTATAATATATATCCCTGTTTGTTTTGATGCCATAGATTGGGTATTATTAATTAGTGATTTAGATGCAAGAGTGAGTGATATAGCAATTGAAGGTATAACTTGAGGATATGGGGTACTCAGGGAGGTGAATACGAATGGTGAATAGCTTGTGGAGATGTGAGCTGATAAAGGACTGCAGATTAGGAAGTCCTAGTTTAAAAAGAAGGAAGCACAAAAGTATACTTGGATAAGTAGGAAAGATTGTAAGACGGCAGTACTGAATTATATATTGATTGGCAGGAGAGACTTTTGGATGTGAATATGATGAGAGGGGCAGTTGGTGGTATGTCTGACCATTATCCAGTGGAGGCAAAGGTGAAGATTTTTAGGGTTTTTTGGAAAAGAGGAAATAAGACGAGTGAGAAGAGGGTGTTGCAAGGAAAAGAGACACAAGTGATGCAATACAAGGAGAGATTATGTGTGAAATGGCAAAAGGTGAGAGTGAATGAAACAAGGGGAGAGGGGTTAGAGGGGAAGATATTTAGGTAAGCAGTGCTGGTATGTGCAGATGTGTGTGTGTGGCATGCAGAAAATGTGAGGTGCAGGTAAGGAAAGAGCAGTGAGAGATAAGGTGATGAAATAAAGTTGCGAATGAAAGAGAAAAGAGAGGTATATGGGAAGCATTTACAGGGAAGGGGTGCAAATGATTGGGAGATGTACAAGGAAAGTGGGAGGAGGTCAAGAGGAAGGTGCAGGGATTGAAAAGAGGGCAGATGAGAGTTTGAGTGAGTGATTATCAGTAAATTTAAGAAAAAAGATATTTTGGAAAGATGTTAATAACATGAGAAAAAAAAGAAAGCAAATGGGAACATCAGTGGTTGGTAATAGGTAGCGATGAGGTAAGGAGGACAAGACATGTTGTGAGTATTCTTAATGATTGTTCAATACATGTGGTGATAATGTGGCAGTAGGTTGTTTGGGTCAGTTGTGTGAAGCAAAAAAGTTATGAAAGTTGTTTCGATGAAAAATGAGGAGGCAAAAGCCTTGTATAAGATGAAATGTGGCTTGGTGTTTGGAGTGGATGGTATTGCAGTTGAATTTTTTAAGAAAAGAAGTGCGTGTTGGTGACTGATTAGTTAGGATTTTCATTGTATTTATAGATCAGGGTGAAGTCCCTGAGGACTGCCAGAATACATGTATAGTGCCATTGTATAGGGGTAAGGGGAACAAAGTTAAGTTTTCAAATTAAAGTGGTACAAGTTTGTTGAGAGTACCTTGTAAATTGTATTTGAGTATGGTGATTGAAAGGGTGAAACATCTACAGAGCACCAGATTGGGTAGGAACGAAGTGATCTCAGGGGTGCTAGAGGATGTTTGGATTAGGAGTTTGTTTTGAAGATTTATATAGAGAAATGAGATTTTTATGTGACATTTGTAGGTCTGGAGAAAGCATTTGATTAGGCTGATGGAGATGCCATTCCTTGCAGAAGGTTCTTATGAACATATGGTGAAAGGAGCAGCAAGATGTTTTAATCAAGAGTGCAAGGTATAAGCATGAGCATGAAGAGAGGAGATTGATTGGTTCCAGGTGAAGGTTGGTCTGTATCAGGGGTGTGTAATGACACCTGTATCAAATTGATTTGTTTATGGACGGGGTGGTGAGAGAGTTAAATGCAAGAGTCTTGAAGAGAGGGGCGAGTATGCAGTCTGTTGGGGATGAGAGGGACTGGGAAGTAAGTCAGTTGTTGTTTGCTGATGATACAACACTGGTGGCAGATTTGAACGAAAGACAACAGTCATTGGTGACCGAGTTTGGAAAAGTATGTGAAAAGAGGAAGGCAAGAGTAAGTGTGGATAAAAGTAAGGTTATTAGGTTAGGCAGGACACAGATACAGGTTATTTGAGAAAATTTGGAAAAAATTAAGTGTTTTAGATACCTAGGAGTAAAGGTAGTTCAAGGAACTACTGAAGCAGAAGTGAATCATAGGGTAGGTGAGGGGGCAAAGTTTCTAAGAGCACTGAGGAATATGTGGAAAGGTCATTATTTAGGAGGGTGAAAATGGGTACGTTTGAAGATATAGTAGTCCCAATGATGATGTATGGATGTGAAGCATGGTGTACAGATGAGGATTTACAAAGGAGGTTGGATTTGTTGAAAATTAAATGTTTCAGGACAATATGTACTGAGCAGTTGTTTCATTGAGTTAGTAATAAAAGGGTGAGACACAGGTGTGGCAATACAAAGAGTGTGGTTGAGAGCTGAGGGGCTGCGCTGAAATAGTTGGACAAATGGTGAGAATGGGTAAAGAGAACTTGCGTGTCAGAAGTAGGGGGAGGTATTAGAGTGAAAAAGATTTTGTGACCAGAGCCTGAACATGCAGGAGGTTGAAAGGCATGTGTGGGATAGGATGAATGGGAGCAATGGGATATATGGGGCACAACCTACTTTTAATAAGCTGAACCAGGACTGGGAGAGACGGGAAAGCTGTGCATGGCATGGTTGTGGATAGGTGGTGGTTGTTTTGGTACACTGCACATGAGAGCTAGAGAATGGATGTAACCAAATGCAGCCTTTCCACGACTGTTCCTGAAGCAATCTTGCTGAAGCAGGAAATACTGGACAAGTATGAAAGATATATATATATTTTTTCTTCATACTAACCGCCATTTCCCGCATTAGTGAGGTAGCATTAAGAACAGAGGACTGAGCCTTTCAGGAAATATCCTCACTTGACCCCTTCTCTGTTCCTTCTTTTGTAAAAATAAACACAAGAGGGGAGGATTTCCAGCCCCCTGCTCCCTCCCCTTTTAGTCACCTTCTACGACATGCAGGGAATACATGGGAAGTATTCATTCTACCCTAAACCCAGGGATGAATATATATATATATATATATATATATATATATATATATATATATATATATATATATATATATATATATATATATATTTTTTTTTTTTTTTTTTTTTTTTTTTTTTTTTATACTTTGTCGCTGTCTCCCGCGTTTTATCGAGGATGTAAGGCATGTGTACATGTAGGAAGAGAGGAAAGTGATTGGTTCTCAGTGAATGTAGGTTTGCGGCAGGGGTGTGTGATGTCTCCATGGTTGTTTAATTTGTTTATGGATGGGGTTGTAAAGGAGGTAAATGCAAGAGTCCTGGAAAGAGGGGCAAGTATGAAGTCTGTTGGGGATGAGAGAGCTTGGGAAGTGAGTCAATTGTTGTTCGCTGATGATACAGCGCTGGTGGCTGATTCATGTGAGAAACTGCAGAAGCTGGTGACTGAGTTTGGTAAAGTGTGTGGAAGAAGAAAGTTGAGAGTAAATGTGAATAAGAGCAAGGTTATTAGGTACAGTAGGGGTGAGGGTCAAGTCAATTGGGAGGTGAGTTTGAATGGAGAAAAACTGGAGGAAGTGAAGTGTTTTAGATATCTGGGAGTGGATCTGTCAGCGGATGGAACCATGGAAGCGGAAGTGGATCATAGGGTGGGGGAGGGGGCGAAAATTTTGGGAGCCTTGAAAAATGTGTGGAAGTCGAGAACATTATCTCGGAAAGCAAAAAAAATATATATATATATATATATATATTTTTTTTTTTATACTTTGTCGCTGTCTCCCGCGTTTGCGAGGTAGCGCAAGGAAACAGACGAAAGAAATGGCCCAACCCCCCCCCATACACATGTATATACATACGTCCACACACGCAAATATACATACCTACACAGCTTTCCATAGTTTACCCCAGACGCTTCACATGCCTTGATTCAATCCACTGACAGCACGTCAACCCCGGTATACCACATCGCTCCAATTCACTCTATTCCTTGCCCTCCTTTCACCCTCCTGCATGTTCAGGCCCCGATCACACAAAATCTTTTTCACTCCATCTTTCCACCTCCAATTTGGTCTCCCTCTTCTCCTCGTTCCCTCCACCTCTGACACATATATCCTCTTGGTCAATCTTTCCTCACTCATTCTCTCCATGTGCCCAAACCACTTCAAAACACCCTCTTTTGCTCTCTCAACCACGCTCTTTTTATTTCCACACATCTCTCTTACCCTTACGTTACTCACTCGATCAAACCACCTCACACCACACATTGTCCTCAAACATCTCATTTCCAGCACATCCATCCTCCTGCGCACAACTCTATCCATAGCCCACGCCTCACAACCATACAACATTGTTGGAACCACTATTCCTTCAAACATACCCATTTTTGCTTTCCGAGATAATGTTCTCGACTTCCAGACATTCTTCAAGGCCCCCAGAATTTTCGCCCCCTCCCCCACCCTATGATCCACTTCCGCTTCCATGGTTCCATCCACTGCCAGATCCACTCCCAGATATCTAAAACACTTCACTTCCTCCAGTTTTTCTCCATTCAAACTCACCTTCCAATTGACTTGACCCTCAACCCTACTGTACCTAATAACCTTGCTCTTATTCACATTTACTCTTAACTTTCTTCTTCCACACACTTTACCAAACTCAGTCACCAGCTTCTGCAGTTTCTCACATGAATCAGCCACCAGCGCTGTATCATCAGCGAACAACAACTGACTCACTTCCCAAGCTCTCTCATCCCCAACAGACTTCATACTTGCCCCTCTTTCCAAAACTCTTGCATTTACCTCCCTAACAACCCCATCCATAAACAAATTAAACAACCATGGAGACATCACACACCCCTGCCGCAAACCTACATTCACTGAGAACCAATCACTTTCCTCTCTTCCTACACGTACACATGCCTTACATCCTCGATAAAAACTTTTCACTGCTTCTAACAACTTTCCTCCCACACCATATATTCTTAATACCTTCCACAGAGCATCTCTATCAACTCTATCATATGCCTTCTCCAGATCCATAAATGCTACATACAAATCCATTTGCTTTTCTAAGTATTTCTCACATACATTCTTCAAAGCAAACACCTGATCCACACATCCTCTACCACTTCTGAAACCACACTGCTCTTCCCCAATCTGATGCTCTGTACATGCCTTCACCCTCTCAATCAATACCCTCCCATATAATTTACCAGGAATACTCAACAAACTTATACCTCTGTGATTTGAGCACTCACTCTTATCCCCTTTGCCTTTGTACAATGGCACTATGCACGCATTCCGCCAATCCTCAGGCACCTCACCATGAGTCATACATACATTAAATAACCTTACCAACCAGTCAACAATACAGTCACCCCCTTTTTTAATAAATTCCAATGCAATACCATCCAAACCTGCTGCCTTGCCGGCTTTCATCTTCCGCAACGCTTTCACTACCTCTTCTCTGTTTACCAAATCATTTTCCCCAACCCTCTCACTTTGCACACCACCTCGACCAAAACACCCTATATCTGCCACTCTATCATCAAACACATTCAACAAACCTTCAAAATACTCACTCCATCTCCTTCTCACATCACCACTACTTGTTATCACCTCCCCATTTGCGCCCTTCACTGAAGTTCCCATTTGCTCCCTTGTCTTACGCACTTTATTTACCTCCTTCCAGAACATCTTTTTATTCTCCCTAAAATTTAATGATACTCTCTCACCCCAACTCTCATTTGCCCTTTTTTCACCTCTTGCACCTTTCTCTTGACCTCCTGTCTCTTTCTTTTATACATCTCCCACTCAATTGCATTTTTTCCCTGCAAAAATCGTCCAAATGCCTCTCTCTTCTCTTTCACTAATACTCTTACTTCTTCATCCCACCACTCACTACCCTTTCTAATCAACCCACCTCCCACTCTTCTCATGCCACAAGCATCTTTTGCGCAATCCATCACTGATTCCCTAAATACATCCCATTCCTCCCCCACTCCCCTTACTTCCATTGTTCTCACCTTTTTCCATTCTGTACTCAGTCTCTCCTGGTACTTCCTCACACAGTTCTCCTTCCCAAGCTCACTTACTCTCACCACCCTCTTCACCCCAACATATATATATATATATATATATATATATATATATATATATATATATATATATATATTATCAGTATTATTTTGGTTTGTCGCTGTCTCCCGCGTTTGCGAGGTAGCGCAAGGAAACAGACGAAAGGAATGGCCCAACCCACCCCCATACACAATGTATATACATACACGTCCACACACGCAAATATACATACCTATACATCTCAGTGTACACATATATATACACACACAGACACATACATATATACCCATGCACACAATTCACACTGTCTGCCTTTATTCATTCCCATCGCCACCTCGCCACACATGGAAAACCATCCCCCTCCCCCCCTCGTGTGTGCGACGTACCACTAGGAAAAGACAACAAAGGCCCCATTCGTTCACACTCAGTCTCTAGCTGTCATGCAATAATGCCCGAAACCACAGCTCCCTTTCCACAACCAGGCCCCACACAACTTTCCATGGTTTACCCCAGACGCTTCACATGCCCTGATTCAATCCACTGACAGCACGTCAACCCCGATATATCACATCGATCCAATTCACTCTATTCCTTGCCCTCCTTTCACCCTCCCCGATCACACAAAATCTTTTTCACTCCATCTTTCCACCTCCAATTTGGTCTCCCACTTCTCGTTCCCTCCACCTCCGACACATATATCCTCTTAGTCAATCTTTCCTCACTCATTCTCTCCATGTGCCCAAACCATTTCAAAACACCCTCTTCTGCTCTCTCAACCACGCTCTTTTTATTTCCACACATCTCTCTTACCCTTACATTACTTACTCGATCAAACCACCACACACCACACATTGTCCTCAAACATCTCATTTCCAGCACATCCACCCTCCTGCGCACCACTCTATCCATAGCCCACGCCTCGCAACCATACAACATTGTTGGAACCACTATTCCTTCAAACATACCCATTTTTGCTTTCCGAGATAATGTTCTCGACTTCCACACATTCTTCAAGGCTCCCAGGATTTTCGCCCCCTCCCCCACCCAATGATTCACTTCCGCTTCCATGGTTCCATCTGCTGCCAGATCCACTCCCAGATATCTAAAACACTTTACTTCCTCCAGTTTTTCTCCATTCAAACTTACCTCCCAATTGACTTCACCCTTAACCCTACGGTACCTAATAACCTTTCTCTTATTCACATTTACTCTTAACTTTCTTCTTTCACACACTTTACCAAACTCAGTCACCAGCTTCTGCAGTTTCTCACATGAATCAGCCACCAGCGCTGTATCATCAGCGAACAACAACTGACTCACTTCCCAAGCTCTCTCATTCACAACAGACTTCATACTTGCCCCTCTTTCCAAAACACTTGCATTCACCTCCCTAACAACCCCATCCATAAACAAATTAAACAACCATGGAGACATCACACACCCCTGCCGCAAACCTACATTCACAGAGAATCAATCACTTTCCTCTGTTCCTTCACGTACACATGCCTTACATCCTCGATAAAAACTTTTCACTGCTTCTAACAACTTCCTCCCACACCATATATTCCCAATACCTTCCATACAGCATCTCTATCAACTCTATCATATGCCTTCTCCAGATCCATAATGCTACATACAAATCCATTTACTTTTTTATATATATATATATATATATATATATATATATATATATATATATATATATATATATATATATATATATATTATTTATTTATTTTGCTTTGTCGCTGTCTTCCACGTTTGCGAGGTAGCGCAAGGAAACAGACGAAAGAAATGGCCCAACCCACCCCCACACACATGCACACACACACACACGTCCACACACGCAAACATACACACCCACACATTCCAATGTACCCACATATATACACACACAGACACACACATATACACACATGCACACAATTCACACTGTCTGTCCCTACTCACCCCCATCGCCACCCCGCCACACACGGAATAACATCCCCCTCCCCCCTCATGTTGACTGGTTGGTAAGGTTATTTAATGTATGTATGACTCATGGTGAGGTGCCTGAGGATTGGCGGAATGCGTGCATAGTGCCATTGTACAAGGGCAAAGGGGATAAGAGTGAGTGCTCAAATTACAGAGGTATAAATTTGTTGAGTATTCCTGGTAAATTATATGGGAGGGTATTGTTTGAGAGGGTGAAGGCATGTACAGAGCATCAGATTGGGGAAGAGCAGTGTGGTTTCAGAAGTGATAGAGGATGTGTTGATCAGGTGTTTGCTTTGAAGAATGTATGTGAGAAATACTTAGAAAAGCAAATGGATTTGTATGTAGCAATTATGGATCTGGAGAAGGCATATGATAGAGTTGATAGAGATGCTCTGTGGAAGGTATTAAGAATATATGGTGTAGGAGGCAAGTTGTTAGAAGCAGTGAAAAGTTTTTATCGAGGATGTAAGGCATGTGTACGTGTAGGAAGAGAGGAAAGTGATTGGTTCTCAGTGAATGTAGGTTTGCGGCAGGGGTGTGTGATGTCTCCATGGTTGTTTAATTTGTTTATGGATGGGGTTGTTAGGGAGGTGAGTGCAAGAGTTTTGGAAAGAGGGGCAAGTATGAAGTCTGTTGTGGATGAGTGAGCTTGGGAAGTGAGTCAGTTGTTGTTCGCTGATAATGCAGCGCTGGTGGCTGATTCATGTGAGAAACTGCAGAAGCTGGTGACTGAGTTTGGTAAAGTGTGTGAAAGAAGAAGTTAAGAGTAAATGTGAATAAGAGCAAGGTTATTAGGTACAGTAGGGTTGAGGGTCAAATCAGTTGGGAGGTAAGTTTGAATGGAGAAAAACTGCAGGAAGTAAAGTGTTTTAGATATCTGGGTGTGGATTTGGCAGCGGATGGAACCATGGAAGCGGAAGTGAATCATAGGGTGGGGGAGGGGGCGAAAATTCTGGGAGCCTTGAAGAATGTGTGGAAGTCGAGAACATTATCTCGGAAAGCAAAAATGGGTATGTTTGAAGGAGTAGTGGTTCCAACAATGTTGTATGGCTGCGAGGCGTGGGATATGGATAGAGTTGTGCGCAGGAGGGTGGATGTGCTGGAAATGAGATGTCTGAAGACATTATGTGGTGTGAGGTGGTTTGATCGAGTAAGTAATGTAAGGGTAAGAGAGATGTGTGAAAATAAAAAGAGTGTGGTTGAGAGAGCAGAAGAGGGTGTTTTGAAATGGTTTGGTCGCATGGAGAGAATGAGTGAGCAAAGATTGACCAAGAGGATATATGTGTCAGAGGTGGAGGGAACGAGAAGTGGGAGACCAAATTGGAGGTGGAAAGATGGAGTGAAAAAGATTTTGAGTGATCAGGGCCTGAACATGCAGGAGGGTGAAAGGCGTGCAAGGAATAGAGTGAATTGGAACGATGTGGTATACCGGGGTCGACGTGCTGTCAATGAATTGAACCAGGGCATATGAAGCGTCTGGGGTAAACCATGGAAAGTTGTGTGGGGCCTGGATGTGGAAAGGGAGCTGTGGTTTAGATGCATTATTACATGGCAGCTAGAGACTGAGTGTGAACGAATGGGGCCTTTTTTTGTCTTTTCCTAGCGCTACCTCGCACACATGAGGGGGGAGGGGGTTGTTATTCCATGTGTGGCGAGGTGGCGATGGGAATAAATAAAGGCAGACAGTATTAATTATGTACATGTGTATATATGTATATGTCTGTGTGTATATATATATATATATATATATATATATATATATATATATATATATATATATATATATATATATATATATATGGGTACATTGAGATGTATAGGTATGTATATGTGCGTGTGTGGACGTGTATGTATATACATGTGTATGTGGGTGGGTTGGGACATTCTTTCGTCTGTTTCCATGCGCTACCTCGCTAACGCGGGAGACAGCGATAAGGCAAAATAAACATAAACAGAAATAAATATATATATATCTAGTATCATTAGCATTATTATACTTAGTTGCTGTTTCCAGCGTTAGCGAGGTAGCGCAAGGAAACAGACAAAAGAATGGCCCAACCCTCCCGCATACATATGCATATACATAAACGCCCACACACGCATATGTATATACCTATACATTTCATCGTATACATACATATACATACACAGACATATACATATATACACATGTACATATTCATACTTGCTACTTTCTTTCATTCTCGTTGCCACCCTACCACACATGAAATGGCATCTCCCTCCCCCCACCCACACCCCCCCTTCCACCCACACGCGCGTGAGGTAGCGCTAAGAAAAGACAACAAAGACCACATTCATTCACACTGTCTCTAGCTCCCTTTCCACATCCAGGCCACACAAAACTTTCCATGGTTTACTCCAGACGCTTCACATGCCCTGGTTCAATCCACTGACAGCACGTCGACCCCGGTATACAACACTGTTCCAATTCACTCTATTCCTTGCACGCATTTCACCCTCCTGTATGTTCAACCCGCAATCGTTCAAAATCTTTTCACTCCATCCTTCCACCTCTAATTTGGTCTCCCACTTCTCCTCATTCCCTCCACCTCTGACACATATATCCTCTTTGTCAATCTTTCCTCACTCAATCTCTCCATATGACCAAACCATTTCAATACACCCTCTTTTGCTCCCTCACCCACACACTTTTTATTACCATACATCTCTCTTACCCTTTCATTACTTACTCGATCAAACCACCTCACACCCCATATTGTCTTTAAACATTCTATTTGCAACACATCCACCCTCCTCTGCACAAACCTATCTATAGCTCATGCCTCGCAACCATATAACATTGTTGGAACCGCTATTCCTTCAAACATACCCATGGAGGTATGTGTGGATCAGGTGTTTGCTATGAAGAATGTATGTGAGAAATACTTAGGAAAACAAATGGCTTTGTATGTAGCATTTATGGATCTGGAGAAGGCATATGATAGAGTTTATAGAGATTCTCTGTGGAAGGTGTTAAAAGCATATGGTGTGGGAGGTAAGGTGCTAGAAGCAGTGAAGAGTTTTTATCGAGAATGTAAGGCATGCGTATGATGAGGAAGAGAGGAAAGTGATTGGTTCTCAGTGAATGTCTGTTTGCGGTAGGGGTGCGTGATTTCTCCATGGTTGTTTAATTTGTTTAAGAATGGGGTGGTTAGGGAGGTGAATGGAAGAGTTTTGGAGAGAGGGGTAAGTATGCAGTCTGTTGTGGATGAGAGGGCTGAAGAAGTGAGTCAGTTGTTGTTCGCTGACGATACATCGCTGGTGGCTGATTCGGTTGAGAAACTGCAGAAGCTGTTGACTGGGTTTGGTAAAGTGTGTGAAAGAAGAAAGCTGAGAGTAAATGTGAATAAGAGCATAGTTATTAGGTACATTATCGTTGAAGGACAAGTCAATTGGAAGGTAAGTTTGAGTAGAGAAAAACTGGAGTAAGTTGAATTAACAGCGGAGGGAACCATCGAAGTGGAAGTGAGTCACAGGGTAGGGGAAGGGTCGAAGGTTATGGGAGCGTTGAAGAATGTGTGGAAGGCGAGGACATTATTTCGCAAAGCAAAAATAGGTATGTTTGAAGGAATAGTGGTTCCAACAATGTTATATGGTTGCGAGGCGTGGGCTATGGATAGGGTTGTGCGCAGGAGGGTGGATGTGTTGGAAATGAGATGTCTGAGGACAGTATGTGATGTGAGGTGGTTTGATCAGGTAAGTAATGAGAGGGTAAGAGAAATATGTGGTAATAAAAAGGGTGTGGTTGAGGGAGCAGAAGAGGGTGTATTGAAATGCTTTGGTCACATGGAGAGAATGAGTGAGGAAAGATTGATAAAAATGATATATGTGTCAGAGGTGGAGGGAACGAGGAGAAGTGGGAGACCATATTGGAGGTGGAAAGATGGAGTGAAAAAGATTTTGAGCGATCGGGGCTTGAACACGTAGGAGGGTGAAAGGCGTGCAAGGAATAGAGTGAACTGGAACGATGCGGTATACCGGGGTCAACGTGCTGTCAATGGATTGAACCAGGGCATGCGAAGTGTCTGGGGTAAACCATAGACAGTTTTGTGGCGCCTGGATGTGGAAAGGGAGCTGTGGTTTCGATGCATTACACATGACAGCTAGAGTCTGAGTGTAGACGAATGTGGCCTTTGTTGTCCTTTCCTAACGGTACCTCGTACGCACGCAGGGGATGGGGCTTGTCATTTCATGTGTGGCGGGGTGGCGGCGAGAATGGATGAAGGAAGCATGCATAATTACGTGCATCTGTATATATGTATATGTCCGTGTATGTATACTTTGAAATGCATAGGTATGTATATGTGGGTGTGTGGGCGTTTATGTATATACATGTGTATGTGAGTGGGTTGGGCCATATATATATATATATATATATATATATATATATATATATATATATATATATATATATATATATATATATATATATATATATATATATATATATATTAGAAAGTTAATACAAGGAGGGGAGGATTTCTGGCCCCCCGCTGATGATACAGCGCTGGTGGCTGATTCATGTGAGAAACTGCAGAAGCTGGTGACTGAGTTTGGTAAAGTGTGTGGAAGAAGAAAGTTAAGAGTAAATGTGAATAAGAGCAAGGTTATTAGGTACAGTAGGGTTGAGGGTGAAGTCAATTGGGAGGTGAGTTTGAATGGAGAAAAACTGGAGGAAGTGAAGTGTTTTAGATATCTGGGAGTGGATCTGGCAGCGGATGGAACCATGGAAGCGGAAGTGGATCATAGGGTGGGGGAGGGGGCGAAAATTCTGGGGGCCTTGAAGAATGTGTGGAAGTCGAGAACATTATCTCGGAAAGCAAAAATGGGTATGTTTGAAGGAATAGTAGTTCCAACAATGTTGTATGGTTGCGAGGCGTGGGCTATGGATAGAGTTGTGCGCAGGAGGATGGATGTGCTGGAAATGAGATGTTTGAGGACAATATGTGGTGTGAGGTGGTTTGATCGAGTGAGTAACGTAAGGGTAAGAGAGATGTGTGGAAATAAAAAGAGCGTGGTTGAGAGAGCAGAAGAGGGTGTTTTGAAGTGGTTTGGTCACATGGAGAGAATGAGTGAGGAAAGATTGACCAAGAGGATATATGTGTCGGAGGTGGAGGGAACGAGGAGAAGAGGGAGACCAAATTGGAGGTGGAAAGATGGAGTGAAAAAGATTTTGTGTGATCGGGGCCTGAACATGCAGGAGGGTGAAAGGAGGGCAAGGAATAGAGTGAATTGGAGCGATGTGGTATACCGGGGTTGACGTGCTGTCAGTGGATTGAATCAAGGCATGTGAAGCGTCTGGGGTAAACCATGGAAAGCTGTGTAGGTATGTATATTTGCGTGTGTGGACGTATGTATATACATGTGTATGGGGGGGGGGCATTTCTTTCGTCTGTTTCCTTGCGCTACCTCGCAAACGCGGGAGACAGCGACAAAGTATAATAAATAAATAAATAAATAAATATATATATATATATATATATCTATATATATATATATATATATATATATATATATATATATATATATATATATATATATATATATATATATATATATGAGTTTGGGAAAGTATGTGAAAGAAGAAACCTGAGAGTAAATGTGAATGAGATGAAGATAATATTAGGTACAGTAGGGTTGAGGGCGAAGTCAATTGGGAGGTAACTTTGAATGGAGAAAAAATGGAGGGAGTGAAGTGTTTTGCATATCTGTGAGTGGATTTGGCAGCGGATGGAACCATAGAAGCGGATGGAACCATGGAAGCGGAAGTGAATCATAGGGTGGGGTAGAGGGCAAAAGTTGTGGGAGCGTTGAAAAATGTATGTAAGTCGAGAACGTTATCTTGGAAAGAAAAAATGGGTATGTTTGAAGGAATAGTGGTTCCAACAATGTCATATTCTTACGAGGCGTGGGCTATAGATAGAGTTGTGCGGAGGAGGGTGGATGTGCTGGAAATGAGATGTTTGAGGAAAATATGTGGTGTGAGGTGGTTTGATCGAGTAAGTAATGAAAGGGTAAGAGAGATTTCTGGTTTGTAGAGTGTGGTTGAGAGAGCAGAAGAGGGTGTTTTGAAATGGTGTGGTCACATGGAGAGAATGAGTGAGGAAAGATTGACCAAGAGGACATATGTGTCAGAGGTGGAGGGAACGAGAAGTGGGAGACCAAATTGGAGGTGGAAATATGGAGTCAAAAAGATGGAGTCAAATGATGGAGTCAAAAAGATTCTGAGTGATTGGGGCCTGAATATATATATATATATATATATATATATATATATATATATATATATATATATATATATATATATATATATATATATATACATATATATATATATATATATTATTTTTTGTATTCATTTTGCTCTTTCGCTGTCTCCCGCGTTTGCGAGGTAGCGCAAGGAAACAGACGAAAGAAATGGCCCAACCCACCCCTATACACATGTATATACATACACGTCCACACACGCAAATATACATACCTATACATCTCAGTATACACATATATATACACACACAGACACATACATATATACCCATGCACACAATTCACACTGTCTGCCTTTATTCATTCCCATCGCCACCTCGCCGCACATGGAATACCATCCCCCTCCCCCCTCATGTGTGCGAGGTAGCGCTAGGAAAAGACAACAAAGACCCCATTCGTTCACACTCAGTCTATAGCTGTCATGCAATAATGCCCGAAACCACAGCTCCCTTTCCACATCCGGGCCCCACACAACTTTCCATGGTTTACCCCAGACGCTTCACATGCCCTGATTCAATCCACTGACAGCACGTCAACCCCGGTATACCACATCGATCCAATTCACTCTATTCCTTGCCCGCCTTTCACCCTCCTGCATGTTCAAGCCCCCGATCACTCAAAATCTTTTTCACTCCATCTTTCCACCTCCAATTTGGTCTCCCACTTCTCCTCGTTCCCTCCACCTCCGACACATATATCCTCTTGGTCAATCTTTCCCCACTCATTCTCTCCATGTGCCCAAACCATTTCAAAACACCCTCTTCTGCTCTCTCAACGACGCTCTTTTTATTTCCACACATCTCTCTTACCCTTACATTACTTACTCGATCAAACCACCTCACACCACACATTGTCCTCAAACATCTCATTTCCAGCACATCCACCCTCCTGCGCACAACTCTATCCATAGCCCACGCCTCGCAACCATACAACATTGTTGGAACCACTATTCCTTCAAACATACCCATTTTTGCTTTCCGAGATAATGTTCTCGACTTCCACACATTCTTCAAGGCTCCCAGGATTTTCGCCCCCTCCCCCACCCTATGATTCACTTCCGCTTCCATGGTTCCATCCGCTGCCAGATCCACTCCCAGATATCTAAAACACTTTACTTCCTCCAGTTTTTCTCCATTCAAACTTACCTCCCAACTGACTTGACCCTCAACCCTACTGTACCTAATAACCTTGCTCTTATTCACATTTACTCTTAACTTTCTTCTTTCACACACTTTACCAAACTCAGTCACCAGCTTCTGCAGTTTCTCACATGAATCAGCCACCAGCGCTGTATCAACAGCGAACAACAACTGACTCACTTCCCAAGCTCTCTCATCCACAACAGACTTCATACTTGCCCCTCTTTCCAAAACTCTTGCATTCACCTCCCTAACAACCCCATCCATAAACAAATTAAACAACCATGGAGACATCACACACCCCTGCCGCAAACCTACATTCACTGAGAACCAATCACTTTCCTCTCTTCCTACACGTACACATGCCTTACATCCTCGATAAAAACTTTTCACTGCTTCTTACAACTTGCCTCCCACACCATATATTCTTAATACCTTCCACAGAGCATCTCTATCAACTCTATCATATGCCTTCTCCAGATCCATAGATGCTACATACAAATCCATTTGCTTTTCTAAGTATTTCTCACATACATTCTTCAAAGCAAACACCTGATACACACATCCTCTACCACTTCTGAAACCACACTGCTCTTCCCCAATCTGATGCTCTGCACATGCCTTCACCCTCTCAATCAATATTCTCCCATATAATTTACCAGGAATACTCAACAAACTTATACCTCTGTAATCTGAGCACTCACTCTTATCCCCTTTGCCTTTGTACAATGGCACTATGCACGCATTCCGCCAATCCTCAGGCACCTCACCATGAGTCATACATACATTAAATATCCTTACCAACCAGTTAACAATACAGTCACCCCTTTTTTAATAGATTCCACTGCAATACCATCCAAACCTGCTGCCTTGCCGGCTTTCATCTTCCGCAAAGCTTTTACTACCTCTTCTATGTTTACCAAATCATTTTCCCTAACCCTCTCACTTTGCACACCACCTCGACCAAAACACCCTATATCTGCCACTCTATCATCAAACACATTCAACAAACCTTCAAAATACTCACTCCATCTCCTTCTCACATCACCACTACTTGTTATCACCTCCCCATTAGCGCCCTTCACTGAAGTTCCCAATTGCTCCCTTGTCTTACGCACTTTATTTACCTCCTTCCAGAACATCTTTTCATTCTCCCTAAAATTTAATGATACTCTCTCACCCTAATTCTCATTTGCCCTCTTTTTCACCTCTTGCACCTTTCTCTTGACCTCCTGTCTCTTTCTTTTATACATCTCCCACTCAATTGCATTTTTTCCCTGCAAAAATCGTCCAAATGCCTATCTCTTCTCTTTCACTAATAATCTTACTTCTTCATCCAACCACTCACCACCCTTTCTACCTTTTAAACCAGGTATTCCCAATCGCCAGGCCTTTTTCAGCACACAAATCTACAAGCTCTTCACCATTTCCATTTACAACACTGAACACCCTTTGTAACCAATTATGCCCTCAACTGCCACATTTCTCGCCTTTGCATTCAAATCACCCATCATTATAAGACGGTCTCGTGCATCAAAGCTGCTAACACACTCACGCAGCTGCTCCCAAAACACTTGCCTCTCATTATTTTTCTTCTCATGACCATGTGCATAGGCACCAATAATCACCCCTCTCTCCATCCATATAAATCTAGAGTTACTTTTTTTACTCCCCCCAACTCTTGCTTCAGGAGTAGTGCTACTCCTTCCTTTACTCTTGTCTTCACACCAACCCCTGACTTTACTCTCAAGACATTCCCAAATCACTCTTCCCCTTTAACCTCGAGCCTCGTTTCACTCAGGGCCAAAACATCCAGGTTCCTTTCCTCAAAAATACTACCTATCTCAACATTTTTCTCATCTTTGTTACATCCACACACATTTATCCCTGGGGATAGGGGAGAAAGAATACATCCCACGTTACCCCGCGAGTTGTGAAAGTCGATTAAATTTTAATTTTCTAAAAAGGGAAACAGAAGGAGTCGTGCGGAAAGTGCTCATCCTCTTCGAAGGCTCAGATTTGGGTGTCTATGTATATATATATATGGATCAGGTGTTTGCTCTGAAGAATGTATGTGAGAAATACTTAGAAAAGCAAATGGATTTGTATGTAGCATTTATGGATCTGGAGAAGGCATATGATAGAGTTGATAGAGATGCTCTGTGGAAGGTATTAAGAATATATGGTGTGGGAGGAAAGTTGTTAGAAGCAGTGAAAAGTTTTTATCGAGGATGTAAGGCATGTGTACGTGTAGGAAGAGAGGAAAGTGATTGGTTCTCAGTGAATGTAGGTTTGCGGCAGGGGTGTGTGATGTCTCCATGGTTGTTTAATTTGTTTATGGATGGGGTTGTTAGGGAGGTAAATGCAAGAGTTTTGGAAAGAGGGGCAAGTATGAAGTCTGTTGGGGATGAGAGAGCTTGGGAAGTGAGTCAGTTGTTGTTCGCTGATGATACAGCGCTGGTGGCTGATTCATGTGAGAAACTGCAGAAGCCGGTGACTGAGTTTGGTAAAGTGTGTGGAAGAAGAAAGTTAAGAGTAAATGTGAATAAGAGCAAGGTTATTAGGTACAGTAGGGTTGAGGGTCAAGTCAATTGGGAGGTGAGTTTGAATGGAGAAAAACTGGAGGAAGTGAAGTGTTTTAGATATCTGGGAGTGGATCTGGCAGCGGATGGAACCATGGAAGCGGAAGTGGATCATAGGGTGGGGGGAGGGGGCGAAAATTCTGGGGCCTTGAAGAATGTGTGGAAGTCGAGAACATTATCTCGGAAAGCAAAAATGGGTATGTTTGAAGGAATAGTAGTTCCAACAATGTTGTATGGTTGCGAGGCGTGGGCTATGGATAGAGTTGTGCGCAGGAGGATGGATGTGCTGGAAATGAGATGTTTGAGGACAATGTGTGGTGTGAGGTGGTTTGATCGAGTGAGTAACGTAAGGGTAAGAGAGATGTGTGGAAATAAAAAGAGCGTGGTTGAGAGAGCAGAAGAGGGTGTTTTGAAGTGGTTTGGGCACATGGAGAGAATGAGTGAGGAAAGATTGACCAAGAGGATATATGTGTCGGAGGTGGAGGGAACGAGGAGAAGAGGGAGACCAAATTGGAGGTGGAAAGATGGAGTGAAAAAGATTTTGTGTGATCTGGGCCTGAACATGCAGGAGGGTGAAAGGAGGGCAAGGAATAGAGTGAATTGGAGCGATGTGGTATACCGGGGTTGACGTGCTGTCAGTGGATTGAATCAAGGCATGTGAAGCGTCTGGGGTAAACCATGGAAAGCTGTGTAGGTATGTATATTTGCGTGTGTGGACGTATGTATATACATGTGTATGGGGGGGGGGGGTGGGCATTTCTTTCGTCTGTTTCCTTGCGCTACACAGCAAACGCGGGAGACAGCGACAAAGTATAATAAAAAAATAAAAAAAAAAAAAATATATATATATATATATATATATATATATATATATATATATATATATATATATATATATATATATATATATTCCCTCCTGGGAATAGGGGGGAAAGAATACTTCCCACGCATTCCCTGCGTGTCGTAGCAGGCGACTAAAACGGGAGGATGCGGGGCACTGGAAATCGTCCCCTCTCGTTATTAATTTACCAAAAGAAGGAACAGACAAGGTGCCAAGTGAGGATATTCCCTCAAAGGCTTGATCCTCTGTTCTTAACGTTACATCACTAATGCGGGAAATGAAGAATAGTATGAAAGAAAAAGAAATAGTTATATATATAGACATATATGTATTATTCTTTTTTTTTTCTTATTTTGCTTTGTCGCTGTCTCCCGAGTTATCGAGGTAGCGCAAGGAAACAGACGAAAGAATGGCCCAACCCACCCACATACACATGTATATACATACACGTCCACACACGCAAGTATACATACCTATACATCTCTATGTATACATAAATGTACACACCGACATATACATATATACACATGTACATAATTCATACCGTCTGCCTTTATTCATTCCCATCGCCTTTCGCAATACATGGAATAACAAACCCCTCCCCCTCATGTGTGCGAGGTAGTGCTAGGTAAAGACAACAAAGGCCACATTCGTTCACACTCAGTCTCTAGCTGTCATGTAATATTGCACCGAAACCACAGCACCCTTTCCACATCCAGGCCCCACAAAATTTCCCATGGTTTACCCCAGACGCTTCACATGCCCTGGTTCAATCCATTGACAGCGCGTCGACCCCGGTATACCACATCGTTTCAATTCACTCTATTCCTTGCATGCCTTTCACCCCCCTGCATGTTCAGGCCCCGATCAATCAAAATCTTTCTCACTCCATCTTTCCACCTCCAATTTGGTCTCCCACTTCTCCTCGTTCCCTCCACCTCTGACATATATATCCTATTGGTCAATCTTTCCACACTCATTCTCTCCATGTGACCAAACCATTTCAAAACACCCTCTTCTGCTCTCTCAACTACACTCTTTTTATTACCACGCATCTCTCTTACCCTTACATTAATTACTCGATCAAACCACCTCACACCACATATTGTCCTGAAACATCTCATTTCCAGCACATCCGCCCTCCTGCGCACAACTCTATCCATAGCCCACGCCTCGCAACCATACAACATTGTTGGAACCACTATTCCTTCAAACATACCCATTTTTGCTTTCCGAGATAACATTCTCGACTTCCACACATTCTTCAAGGTATCAGAATTTTTGCCCCCTCCCCCACCCTATGATTTACTTCCGCTTCCATGGTTCCATCCGCTACCAAATCCACTCCCAGATATCTAAAACACTTCACTTCCCCCAGTTTTTTTCCATTCAAACTTACCTCTCAATTGACTTGACCCTCAACCCTACTGTACCTAATAACCTTGCTCTTATTCACATTTACTCTCAGCTTTCTTCTTTCACACACTTTACCAAACTCAGTCACCAGCTTCTGCAGTTTCTCGTATGCATCAGCCACCAGCGCTGTATCATCAGCGAACAACAACTCACTTCCCAAGCTCTCTCATCCACAACAGATTGCATACTTGCCCCTCTTTCCAAAACTCTTGCATTCACCTCCATAACAACCCCATCCATAAACAAATTAAACAACCATGAAGACACCACACACCCCTGGAGCAAACCTACATTCACTGAGAACCAATCACTTTCCTCTTTTCCTACACGTACAAATGCCTTACATCCTCGATAAAAACTTTTCACTGCTTCTAACAACTTGCTTCCCACACCATATATTCTTATTACCTTCCACAGAGCATCCCTATCAACTCTATCACATGCCTTCTCCAGATCCATAAGTGCTACATACAAATCCATTTGCTATATATATATATATATATATATATATATATATATATATATATATATATATATATATATATATATATATATATATATTCATTTATCTATTTATTATCTTTGTCGCTGTGTCCCGCGTTAGCGAGGTAGCGCAAGAAACCAGACGAAAGAATGGCCCAATGCACCCACACACACTCACATATACATACCTATACATCTCAACGTATACATATATATGTATACACACACAGACATATACATATATACACATGTACATAATTCATACTGTCTGCCCTTATTCATTCCTGCCGCCACCCCGCCACACATGAAATGACAACCTCCTCCTCCCGCAAGTGCGCGAGGTAGCGCTAGGAAAAAACAAAGGCCACATTCGTTCACACCGAATGTGGCCGAAACCACAGCTACCTTTCCACATCCAGGCCCAACAAAACTTTCCATGGTATACTCCAGACACTTCACATGCCCTGGTTCAATCCATTGACAGCATGTCGACCCGGTATACCACATCGTTCCAATTCACTCTATTCCTTGCACGCCTTTCACCCTCCTGCACGTTCAGGCCCCGATCACTCAAAATCTTTTTCACTCCATCTTTCTACCTCCAATTTGATCTCCCACTTCTCGTTCCATCCACCTCTGCCACATATATCCTCTTAGTCAATCTTTCCTCACTCATTCTCTCCATGTGACCAAGCCATTTCAAATACCCTCATCTGCTCTCTCAACCACACTCTATTTATTACCACACATCTCTCTTACCCTTTCATTACTTACTCAATCAAACCACCTCACACCACATATTGTCCTCAAACATCTCATTTCCAGCACATCCACCCTCCTCCACACAACTCTATCTATAGTCCACGCCTCGCAAGCATATAACATTGTTGGAACCACTATTCCTTCAAACATACCCATTTTTGCTTTCCAAGATAACATTCTCGACTTCCACACATTTTTCAAACCTCCCAAATCTTTCGCTCCCTCCCCTATGATTCACTTATGCTTCCATGGTTACATCCGCTACCAAATCTACTCCCAGATATCTCAAGCACTTCACTTCCTCCAGTTTTTCTCCATTCAAACTTACTTCGCAATTGACTTGTCCCTCAACCCTACTGTACCAAATAACCTAGCTCTTATTCACATATACTTTCAGCTTTCTTCTTTCACACACTTTACCAAACTCAGTCACCAGCTTCTGCAGTTTCTCACATGAATCAACCACCAGCGCTGTATTATCAGCACTCTCATCCACAAGAGACTGCATACTTGCCCCACTTTCCAAAACTCTTGCATTCACCTCCCTAACAACCCCATCCATAAACAAATTAAACAACCATGGAGACATCACGCACCCCTGCCGCAAACCTACATTCACTGAGAACCAATCACTTTTCTCTCTTCCTACACGTACACATGCCTTACATCCTCGATAAAAACTTTTAACTGCTTCTAACAACTTGCCTCCCTCACCATATATTCTTAATACCTTCCACAGAGCATCTCTATCAACTCTATCATATACTTTCTCCAGATCCATAAATGCTACACACAAATCCATTTATTTTTCTAAGTATTTCTCACATACATTCTTCAAAGCAAACACCTGATCCACGCATCCTCTACCACTTCTGAAACCACACTGCTCTTCCCTAATCTGATGCTCTTTACATGCCTTCAGCCTCTCAATCAATACCCTCCCATATAGTTTACCAGGAATACTCAACAAACTTATACCTCTATAATTTGCGTACTCGCTTTTATCCCCTTTGCCTTTGTACAATGGCACTATGCAAGCATTCCCCCAATCCTCAGGCACCTCACCATGAATCATACATACATTAAATAACCTTACCAACCAGTCAATAATAAAGTCACCCCCTTTTTTAATAAATTCTACTGCAATACCATCCAAACACGCTGCCTTGCCGGCTTTCATCTTCCGCAAAGCTTTTACTACCTCTTCCCTGTTTAACAAATCTTTCTCCTTAACCCTCTCACTTTCCACACCACCTCGACCAAAACACCCTATATCTGTCACTCTATCATCAAACACACTCAACAAACCTTCAAAATACTCACTCCATCTCCTTCTCACATCACCACCACTTGTTATCACCTCCCCATTAGCCCCCTTCACTGATGTTCCCTTTTGTTCCCTTGTCTTACGCACTTTATTTACCTCCTTCCAAAACATCTTTTTATTCTCCCTAAAATTTAATGATACTCTCTCACCCCAACTCTCATTTGCCCTCCTTTTCACCTCTCGCACCTTTCTCTTGACCTCCTGCCTCTTTCTTTTATACATTCCCACTCAATTGCATTATTTCCCTGCAAAACTCGTCCAAATGACTCTCTTCTCTTTCACTAATAATCTTACATCGTCATCCCACCACTCACTACCCTTTCTAATCTGCCCATCAATAAATCTTATTGATGTATTCATTATGCTTTGTCGCTATCTCCCATGTTAGCGAGGTAGCGCAAGGAAACAGACGAAAGAATGGCCCAACCCACCCACATACACATGCATATACATACACGTCCACACACGCACATATACATACCTATTCATTTCAACGTACACACACACACACACACACACACACACACACACACACATATATATATATATATATATATATATATATATATATATATATATATATATATATATATATATACATATATATATAATATATATATATATATATATATATATATATATATATACATATATATATATATATATGTATATATATATATATATGGTATTGCAGTGGAATTTATTAAAAAAGGGGGTGACTGTATTGTTGACTGGTTGGTAAGGTTATTTAATGTATGTATGACTCATGGTGAGGTGCCTGAGGATTGGCGGAATGCGTGCATAGTGCCATTGTACAAAGGCAAAGGGGATAAGAGTGAGTGCTCAAATTACAGAGGTATAAGTTTGTTGAGTATTCCTGGTAAATTATATGGGAGGGTATTGATTGAGAGGGTGAAGGCATGTACAGAGCATCAGATTGGGGAAGAGCAGTGTGGTTTCAGAAGTGGTAGAGGATGTGTGGATCAGGTGTTTCCTTTGAAGAATGTATGTGAGAAATACTTAGAAAAGCAAATGGATTTGTATGTAGCATTTATGGATCTGGAGAAGGCATATGATAGAGTTCATAGAGATGCTCTGTGGAAGGTATTAAGAATATATGGTGTGGGAGGCAAGTTGTTAGAAGCAGTGAAAAGTTTTTATCGAGGATGTAAGGCATGTGTACGTGTAGGAAGAGAGGAAAGTGATTGGTTCTCAGTGAATGTAGGTTTGCGGCAGGGGTGTGTGATGTCTCCATGGTTGTTTAATTTGTTTATGGATGGGGTTGTTAGGGAGGTAAATGCAAGAGTCTTGGAAAGAGGGGCAAGTATGAAGTCTGTTGGGGATGAGAGAGCTTGGGAAGTGAGTCACTTGTTGTTCGCTGATGATACAGCGCTGGTGGCGGATTCATGTGAGAAACTGCAGAAGCTGGTGACGGAGTTTGGTAAAGTGTGTGAAAGAAGAAAGTTAAGAGTAAATGTGAAGAAGAGCAAGGTTATTAGGTACAGTAGGGTTGAGGGTCAAGTCAATTGGGAGGTGAGTTTGAATGGAGAAAAACTGGAGGAAGTGAAGTGTTTTAGATATCTGGGAGTGGATCTGTCAGCGGATGGAACCATGGAAGCGGAAGTGGATAATAGGGTGGGGGAGGGGGCGAAAATTTTGAGAGCCTTGAAGAATGTGTGGAAGTCGAGAACATTATCCCGGAAAGCAAAAATGGGTATGTTTGAAGGAATAGTAGTTCCAACAATGTTGTATGGTTGCGAGGCGTGGGCTATGGATAGAGTTGTGCGCAGGAGGATGGATGTGCTGGAAATGAGATGTTTGAGGACAATGTGTGGTGTGAGGTGGTTTGATCGAGTGAGTAACGTAAGGGTAAGAGAGATGTGTGGAAATAAAAAGAGCGTGGTTGAGAGAGCAGAAGAGGGTGTTTTGAAATGGTTTGGTCACATGGAGAGAATGAGTGAGGAAAGATTGACCAAGAGGATATATGTGTCGGAGGTGGAGGGAACGAGGAGAAGAGGGAGACCAAATTGGAGGTGGAAAGATGGAGTGAAAAGGATTTTGTGTGATCGGGGTCTGAACATGCAGGAGGGTGAAAGGAGGGCAAGGAATAGAGTGAATTGGAGCGATGTGGTATACAGGGGTTGACGTGCTGTCAGTGGATTGAATCAAGGCATGTGAAGCGTCCGGGGTAAACCATGGAAAGCTGTGTAGGTATGTATATTTCCGTGTGTGGACGTGTGTATGTACATGTGTATGGGGAGGGTTGGGCCATTTCTTTCGTCTGTTTCCTTGCGCTACCTCGCAAACGCGGGAGACAGCGACAAAGTATATAAAAAAAAATATATATATATATATATATATTTATTTATTTTATTATTTATTATACTTTGTCGCTGTCTCCCGCGTTTGCGAGGTAGCGCAAGGAAACAGACGAAAGAAATGGCCCCCCCCTCCATACACATGTATATACATACGTCCACACACGCAAATATACATACCTACACAGCTTTCCATGGTTTACCCCAGACGCTTCACATGCCTTGATTCAATCCATTGACAGCACGTCAACCCCGGTATACCACATCGCTCCAATTCACTCTATTCCTTGCCCTCCTTTCACCCTCCTGCATGTTCAGGCCCCGATCACACAAAATCTTTTCACTCCATCTTTCCACCTCCAATGTGGTCTCCCTCTTCTCCTCGTTCCCTCCACCTCCGACACATATATCCTCTTGGTCAATATATATATATATATATATATATATATATATATATATATATATATATATATATATATATATATATATATATATATATATATATATATATATATATATATATATATATATATATATATATATATATATATATATATATATATATATATATATATATATATATATATATATATATATATATATATATATATATATATATATATATATATACATATATATATATATATATATATATATATATATATATATATATATATATATATATATATATATATATATATATATATATATGTATATATATATATATATATATATATATATATATATATATATATATATATATATATATATATATATATATATATATATATATATATATATATATATAAAGGGCAAATGAGAGTTGGGGTGAGAGAGTATCATTAAATTTTAGGGAGAATAAAAAGATGTTCTGGAAGGAGGTAAATAAAGTGCGTAAGACAAGGGAGCAAATGGGAACTTCATTGAAGGGCGCAAATGGGTAGGTGATAACAAGTAGTGGTGATGTGAGAAGGAGATGGAGTGAGTATTTTGAAGGTTTGTTGAATGTGTTTGATGATAGAGTGGCAGATATAGGGTGTTTTGGTCGAGGTGGTGTGCAAAGTGAGAGGGTTAGGGAAAATGATTTGGTAAACAGAGAAGAGGTAGTAAAAGCTTTGCGGAAGATGAAAGCCGGCAAGGCAGCAGGTTTGGATGGTATTACAGTGGAATTTATTAAAAAAAAGGGTGTGAATGTATTATTGACTAGTTGGTAAGGTTATTTAATGTATGTATGACTCATGGTGAGGTGCCTGAGGATTGGCGGAATGTGTGCATAGTGCCATTGTACAAAGGCAAAGGGGATAAGAGTGAGTGCTCAAATTACTGAGGTATAAGTTTGTTGAGTATTCCTGGTAAATTATATGGGAGGGTATTGATTGAGAGGGTGAAGGCATATACAGAGCATCAGATTGGGGAAGAGCAGTGTGGTTTCAGAAGTGGTAGAGGATGTGTTGATCAGGTGTTTGCTTTGAAGAATGTATTTGAAAAATACTTAGTAAACAAATGGATATGTATGTAGCATTTATGGATCTGGAGAAGGCATATGATAGAGTTGATAGAGATGCTCTGTGGAAGGTATTAAGAATATATGGTGTGGGAGGCAAGTTGTTAGAAGCAGTGAAAAGTTTTTATCGAGGATGTAAGGTATGCGTACGTGTAGGAAGAGAGGAAAGTGATTGGTTCTCAGTGAATGTAGGTTTGCGGCAGAGGTGTGTGATGTCTCCATGGTTGTTTAATTTGTATATGGACGGGGTTGTTAGGGAGGTGAATGCAAGAGTTTTGGAAAGAGGGGCAAGTATGAAGTTTGTTGGGGATGAGAGAGCTTGGGCAGTGAGTCAGTTGTTGTTCGCTGATGATACAGCGCTGGTGGCTGATTCATGTGAGAAACTGCAGAAGCTGGTGACTGAGTTTGGTAAAGTGTGTGAAAGAAGAAAGTTAAGAGTAAATGTCAATAAGAGCAAGGTTATTAGGTACAGTAGGGTTGAGGGTCAAGTCAATTGGGAGGTAAGTTTGAATGGAGAAAAACTTGAGTCTTTTAGATATCTGGGATTGGATCTGGCAGCGGATGGAACCATGGAAGCGGAAGTGGATCATAGGGTGGGGGAGGGGGCGAAAATTATGGGAGCCTTGAAGAATGTGTGGAAGTCGAGAACATTATCTCGGAGAGCAAAAATGGGTATGTTTGAAGGAATAGTGGTTCCAACAATGTTGTATGGTTCCGAGGCGTGGGCTATGGATAGAGTTGTGCGCAGGAGGATGGATGTGCTGGAAATGAGATGTTTGCGGACAATGTGTGGTGTGAGGTGGTTTGATCGAGTAAGTAACGTAAGGGTAAGAGAGATGTGTGGAAATAAAAAGAGCGTGGTTGAGAGAGCAGAAGAGGGTGTTTTGAAATGGTTTGGGCACATGTAGAGAATGAGTGAGGAAAGATTGACCAAGAGGATATATGTGTCGGAGGGGGAGGGAACGAGGAGAAGTGGGAGACCAAATTGGAGGTGGAAAGATGGAGTGAAAAAGATTTTGTGTGATCGGGGCCTGAACATGCAGGAGGGTGCAAGCAGGGCAAGGAATAGAGTGAATTGGATCGATGTGGTATACCGGGGTTGACGTGCTGTCAGTGGATTGAATCAGGGCATGTGAAGCGTCTGGGGTAAACCATGGAAAGCTGTGTAGGTATGGATATTTGCATGTGTGGACGTATGTATATACATGTGTATGGGGGTGGGTTGGGCCATTGCTTTCGTCTGTTTCCTTGCGCTACCTCGCAAACGCGGGAGACAGCGAGAAAGCAAAAAAAAAAAAAAAGAAAAAAAAAAAAAAAAATATATATATATATATATATATATATATATATATATATATATATATATATATATATATATATATATATTGAATATAAATATATATAAATATATATATATAAATATATATATATATAAATATAAATATATATATAAATATATATATATATATATATATATATATATATATATATATATATTTTTTTTTTTTCATACTATTTGCCATTTCCCGCGTTAGCGAGGTAGCGTTAAGAACAGAGAACTGGGCCTTAGAGGGAATATCCTCACCTGACCCCCTTCTCTGTTCCTTCTTTTGGAAAATTAAAAAAAAAAAAACAAGAAAGGGGAGGATTTCCAGCCACCTGCTCCCTCCCCTTTTAGTCGCCTTCTACGACACGCAGGGAATACGTGGGAAGTATTCTTTCTCCCCTATCCCCAGGGATAATATATATATATATATATATATATATATATATATATATATATATATATATATATATATATATATATATATATATATATATTTTTCATACTATTTGCCATTTCCCGCGTTAGCGAGGTAGCGTTAAGAACAGAGAACTGGGCCTTAGAGGGAATATCCTCACCTGACCCCCTTCTCTTTTCCTTCTTTTGGAAAATTAAAAAAAAAAACAAGAAAGGGGAGGATTTCCACCCACCCGCTCCCTCCCCTTTTAGTCGCCTTCTACGACACGCAGGGAATACGTGGGAAGTATTCTTTCTCCCCTATCCCCAGGTAATATATATATATATATATATATATATATATATATATATATATATATATATATATATTTTTTTTTTTTTTTTTTTTTTTCAAACTATTCGCCATTTCCCGCATTAGCGAGGTAGCGTTAAGAACAGAGGACTGGGCCTTTTTCGGAATATCCTCACCTGGCCCCCTCTGTTCCTTCCTTTGGAAAATTAAAAAAAAAACGAGAGGGGAGGATTTCCAGCCCCCCGCTCCCTCCCCTTTTAGTCGCCTTCTACGACACGCAGGGAATACGTGGGAAGTATTCTTAATCCCCTATCCCCAGGGATAATATATATATATATATATATATATATATATATATATATATATATATATATATATATTCTTTTTTCCATACTATTTGCCATTTCCCGCGTTAGCGAGGTAGCGTTAAGAACAGAGAACTGGGCCTTAGAGGGAATATCCTCACCTGACCCCCTTCTCTGTTCCTTCTTTTGGAAAATTAAAAAAAAAAACAAGAAAGGGGAGGATTTCCAGCCACCCGCTCCCTCCCCTTTTAGTTGCCTTCTACGACACGCAGGGAATACGTGGGAAGTATTCTTTCTCCCCTATCCCCAGGGATAATATATATATATATATATATATATATATATATATATATATATATATATATATATATATATATATATATATATATATATATATATATATAATGTTCACAGGGTAGCACAGTAAAAAAGAAAAAAGTGTATTAGCGTCACTATTTATGACGACTGGAGTTTAAGTATCAAAGCTATTACCATCTGTCTGGGCAGCCACTAGCCCAGTGACCACGGCGACCACAACTGAAACAACGCCCATAACCCAGATAGAAAGCATCGTCCTCCCCAGACACTGAAGAAGAATCTGAATTCATGCTTGTATCAGTGGTTTCAGTGTTGCTGCTCAGTGTAATTATTTCTGAGTTCTCAGTTTCACTTGTATGGAAGGCAGAGGCCAGATTATTAGTGCCTAGGTACTGATGATCAACTCTGGTGTTGAGGGTTTCCAGCATGGGGAGGAGCTTGATATTCATATCCCCAAGCCCTATTCCGTCCAGTCTGTGATCGCATATATATATATATATATATATATATATATATATATATATATATATATATATATATATATATATATATATATATATATATATAATATCTTTCTTTCTTTTCCTTCAAACTATTCGCCATTTCCCGCATTAGCGAGGTAGCGTTAAGAACAGAGGACTGGGCCTTTGAGGGAATACCCTCACCTGGCCCAATTCTCTGTTCCTTCTTTTGGAAAAAAAAAGAAAAAAAAAAAAAAAAAAAAATATATATATATATATATATATATATATATATATATATATATATATATATATATATATATATATATTTTTTTTTTTTCCTTTGTCTCTGTCTCCCGCGTTTGCGAGGTAGCGCAAGGAAACAGACGAAAGAAATGGCCCAACCCACCCCCATACACATGTATATACATACGTCCACACACGCAAATATACATACCTACACAGCTTTCCATGGTTTACGCCAGACGCTTCACATGCCCTGATTCAATCCACTGACAGCACGTCAACCCCGGTATATCACATCGATCCAATTCACTCCATTCCTTGCCCTCCTTTCACCCTCCTGCATGTTCAGGCCCCGATCACACAATATCTTTTTCACTCCATCTTTCCACCTCCAATTTGTTCTCCCACTTCTCCTCGTTCCCTCCACCTCCGACACATATATCCTCTTGGTCAATCTTTCCTCACTCATTCTCTCCATGTGCCCAAACCATTTCAAACACCCTATTGTGCTCTCTCAACCACGCTCTTTTTATTTCCACACATCTCTCTTACCCTTACGTTACTTATTCGATCAAACCACCTCACACCACACATTGTCCGCAAACATCTCATATCCAGCACATCCATCCTCCTGCGCACAACTCTATCCATAGCCCACGCCTCGCAACCATACAACATTGTTGAAACCACTATTCCTTCAAACATACCCATTTTTGCTTTCTGAGATAATGTTCTGGACTTCCACACATTCTTCAAGGCTCCCAGGATTTTCGCCCCCTCCTCCACCCTATGATCCACTTCCGCTTCCATGGTTCCATCCGCTGCCAGATCCACTCCCAGATATCTAAAACACTTTACTTCCTCCAGTTTTTCTCCATTCAAACTTACCTCCCAATTGACTTGACCCTCAACCCTACTTTACCTAATAACCTTGCTCTTATTCACATTTACTCTTAACTTTCTTCTTTCACACACTTTACCAAACTCAGTCACCAGCTTCTGCAGTTTCTCACATGAATCAGCCACCAGCGCTGTATCATCAGCGAACAACAACTAACTCACTTACCAAGCTCTCTCATCCCCAACAGACTTCATACTTGCCCCTCTTTCCAAAACTCTTGCATTTACCTCCCTAACAACCCCATCCATAAACAAATTAAACAACCATCGAGACATCACACACACTTGCCGCAAACCTACATTCACTGAGAACCAATCACTTTCCTCTCTTCCTACACGTACACATGTCTTACATCCTCGATAAAAACTTTTCACTGCTTCTAACAACTTGCCTCCCACACCATATACTCTTAGTACCTTCCACAAAGCATCTCTATCAACTCTATCATATGCCTTCTCCAGATCCATAAATGCTACATACAAATCCATTTGCTTTTCTAAGTATTTCTCACATACATTCTTCAAAGCAAACACCTGATCCACACATCCTCTACCACTTCTGAAACCACACTGCTCTTCCCCAATCTGATGCTCTGTACATGCCTTCACCCTCTCAATCAATACCCTCCCATATAATTTACTAGGAATACTCAACAAACTTATACCTCTGTAATTTGAGCACTCACTCTTATCCCCTTTGCCTTTGTACAATGGCACTAAGCACGCATTCCGTCAATCCTCAGGCACCTCACGTTGAGTCATACATATATTAAATAACCTTACCAACCAGTCAATAATACAGTCACCCCCTTTTTTGATAAATTCCACTGCAATACCATCCAAACCTGTTGCCTTGCCGGCTCTCATCTTCCGCAAAGCTTTTACTACCTCTTCTCTGTTTACCAAATCATTTTCCCTAACCCTCTCACTTTGCACACCACCTCGACCAAAACACCCTATATCTGCCACTCTATCATCAAACACATTCAACAAACCTTCAAAATCCTCACTCCATCTCCTCCTCACATCACCACTACTTGTTATCACCTCCCCATTTGCGCCCTTCACTGAAGTTCCCATTTGCTCCCTTGTCTTACCCACTTTATTTACCTCCTTCCAAAACATCTTTTTATTCTCCCTAAAATTTAATGATACTCTCTCACCCCAACTCTCATTTGCCCTCTTTTTCACCTCTTGCACCTTTCTCTTGACCTCCTGTCTCTTTCTTTTATACATCTCCTACTCAATTGCATTTTTTCCCTGCAAAAATCGTCCAAATGCCTCTCTCTTCTCTTTCATTCACTAATAATCTTACTTCTTCATCCCACCACTCACTACCCTTTCTAATCAACCCACCTCCCACTCTTCTCATGCCACAAGCATCTTTTGCGCAATCCATCACTGATTCCCTAAATACATCCCATTCCTCCCCCACTCCCCTTACTTCCATTGTTCTCAACTTTTTCCATTCTGTACTCAGTCTCTCCTGGTACTTCCTCACACGAGTCTCCTTCCCAAGCTCACTTACTCTCACCACCCTTTTCACCCCAACATTCACTCTTCTTTTCTGAAAACCCATACAAATCTTCACCATAGCCTCCACAAGATAATGATCAGACATCCCTCCAGTTGCACCTCTCAGCACATTAACATCCAAAAGTCTCTCTTTCGCGCGCCTGTCAATTAACTTTTCGTGTTTCATTTTCCCCGTGGACTCATAGGAATATATATATATATATATATATATATATATATATATATATATATATATATATATATATATATCTTTTTTTGTGCTTTGTCGCTGTCTCCCGCGTTTGCGAGGTAGCGCAAGAAACAGACGAAAGAAATGGCCCAACCCACCCCCATACACATGTATATACATACGTCCACACACGCAAATATACATACCTACACAGCTTTCCATGGTTTACCCCAGACGCTTCACATGCCCTGATTCAATCCACTGACAGCACGTCAACTCCGGTATACCACATCGATCCAATTCACTCTATTCCTTGCCCTCCTTTCACCCTCCTGCATGTTCAGGCCCCGATCACACAAAATCTTTTTCACTCCATCTTTCCACCTCCAATTTGGTCTCCCTCTTCTCCTCGTTCCCTCCACCTCCGACACATATATCCTCTTGGTCAATCTTTCCTCACTCATTCTCTCCATGTGCCCAAACCATTTCAAAACACCCTCTTCTGCTCTCTCAACCACGCTCTTTTTATTTCCACACATCTCTCTTACCCTTACGTTACTTACTCGATCAAACCACCTCACACCACACATTGTCCTCAAACATCTCATTTCCAGCACATCCATCCTCCTGCGCACAACTCTATCCATAGCCCACGCCTCGCAACCATACAACATTGTTGGAACCACTATTCCTTCAAACATACCCATTTTTGCTTTCCGAGATAATGTTCTCGACTTCCACACATTCTTCAAGGCTCCCAGGATTTTCGCCCCCTCCCCCACCCTATGATCCACTTCCGCTTCCATGGTTCCATCCGCTGCCAGATCCACTCCCAGATATCTAAAACACTTCACTTCCTCCAGTTTTTCTCCATTCAAACTTACCTCCCAATTGACTTGACCCTCAACCCTACTGTACCTAATAACCTTGCTCTTATTCACATTTACTCTTAACTTTCTTCTTTCACACACTTTACCAAACTCAGTCACCAGCTTCTGCAGTTTCTCACATGAATCAGCCACCAGCGCTGTATCATCAGCGAACAACAACTGACTCACTTCCCAAGCTCTCTCATCCCCAACAGACTTCATACTTGCCCCTCTTTCCAAAACTCTTGCATTCACCTCCCTAACAACCCCATCCATAAACAAATTAAACAACCATGGAGACATCACACACCCCTGCCGCAAACCTACATTCACTGAGAACCAATCACTTTCCTCTCTTCCTACACGTACACATGCCTTACATCCTCGATAAAAACTTTTCACTGCTTCTAACAACTTGCCTCCCACACCATATATTCTTAATACCTTCCACAGAGCATCTCTATCAACTCTATCATATGCCTTCTCCAGATCCATAAATGCTACATACAAATCCATTTGCTTTTCTAAGTATTTCTCACATACATTCTTCAAAGCAAACACCTGATCCACACATCCTCTACCACTTCTGAAACCACACTGCTCTTCCCCAATCTGATGCTCTGTACATGCCTTCACCCTCTCAATCAATACCCTCCCATATAATTTACCACGAATACTCAACAAATTTATACCTCTGTAAATTGAGCACTCACCCTTATCCCCTTTGCCTTTGTACAATGGCACTATGCACGCATTCCGCCAATCCTCAGGCACCTCACCATGAGTCATACATACATTAAATAACCTTACCAACCAGTCAACAATACAGTCACCCCCTTTTTTAATAAATTCCACTGCAATACCATCCAAACCTGCTGCCTTGCCGGCTTTCATCTTCCGCAAAGCTTTTACTACCTCTTCTCTGTTTACCAAATCATTTTCCCTAACCCTCTCACTTTGCACACCACCACGACCAAAACACCCTATATCTGCCACTCTATCATCAAACACATTCAACAAACCTTCAAAATACTCACTCCATCTCCTTCTCACATCACCACTACTTGTTATCACCTCCCCATTTGCGCCCTTCACTGAAGTTCCCATTTGCTCCCTTGTCTTACGCACTTTATTTACCTCCTTCCAGATCATCTTTTTATTCTCCCTAAAATTTAATGATACACTCTCACCCCAACTCTCATTTGCCCTCTTTTACATCTCTTGCACCTTTCTCTTGACCTCCTGTCTCTTTCTTTTATACACCTCCCACTCAATTGCATTTTTTCCCTGCAAAAATCGTCGAAATGCCTCTCTCTTCTCTTTCACTAATAATCTTACTTCTTCATCCCACCACTCACTACCCTTTCTAATCAACCCACCTCCCACTCTTCTCATGCTACAAGCATCTTTTACGCAAGCCATCACTGATTCCCTAAATACATCCCATTCCTCCCCCACTCCACTTACTTCCATTGTTCTCACCTTTTTCCATTCTGTACTCAGTCTCTCCTGGTACTTCCTCACACAAGTCTCCTTCCCAAGCTCACTTACTCTCACCACCCTCTTCACCCCAACATTCACTCTTCTTTTCTGAAAATCCATACAAATCTTCACCTTAGCCTCCACAAGATAATGATCAGACATCCCTCCAGTTGCACCTCTCAGCACATTAACATCTAAAAGTCTCTCTCGCGCGCCTCTCAATTAACACGTAATTCAATAACGCTCTCTGGCCATCTCTCCTACTTACATACGTATACTTATGTATATCTCGCTTTTTAAACCAGGTATTCCCAATCATCAGTCCTTTTTCAGCACATAAATCTACAAGCTCTTCACCATTTCCATTTACAACACTGAACACCCCATGTATACCAATTATTCCCTCAACTGCCACATTACTCACCTTTGCATTCAAATCACCCATCACTATAACGCGGTCTCGTGCATCAAAACCACTAACACACTCATTCAGCTGCTCCCAAAACACTTGCCTCTCATGATCTTTCTTCTCATGCCCAGGTGCATATGCACCAATAATCACCCATCTCTCTCCATCAACTTTCAGTTTTACCCATATCAATCGAGAATTTACTTTCTTACATTCTATCACATACTCCTACAACTCCTGTTTCAGGAGTACTGCTACTCCTTCCCTTGCTCTTGTCCTGTCACTAACCCTTGACTTTACTCCCAAGACATTCCCAAACCACTCTTCCCCTTTACCCTTGAGCTTCGTTTCACTCAGAGCCAAAACATCCAGGTTCCTTTCCTCAAACATACTACCTATCTCTCATTTTTTCACATCTTGGTTACATATATATATATATTTTTTTTTTTTGTCTCTGTCGCTGTCTCCCGCGTATTGCGAGGTAGCGCAAGGAAACAGACGAAAGAAATGGCCCAACACACACCCATACACATGCCTTGATTCAATCCACTGACAGCACGTCAACCCCGGTATACCACATCGCTCCAATTCACTCTATTCTTTGCCGTCCTTTCACCCTCCTGCATGTTCAGGCCCCGATCACACAAAACCTTTTTCACTCCATCTTTCCACCTCCAATTTGGTCTCCCTCTTCTCCTCGTTCCCTCCACCTCCGACACATATATCCTCTTGGTCAATCTTTCCTCACTCATTCTCTCCATGTGACCAAACCATTTCAAAACACCCTCTTCTGCTCTCTCAACCACGCTCTTTTTATTTCCACATATCTCTCTTACCCTTACGTTACTTACTCGATCAAACCACCTCACTCCACACATTGTCCTCAAACATCTCATTTCCAGCACATCCATCCTCCTGCGCACAACTCTATCCATAGTCCACGCCTCGCAACCATACAACATTGTTGGAACCACTATTCCTTCAAATATACCCATTTTTGCTTTCCGAGATAATGTTCTCGACTTCCACACATTCTTCAAGGCTCCCAGAATTTTCGCCCCCTCCCCCACCCTATGATCCACTTCCGCTTCCATGGTTCCATCCGCTGCCAGATCCACTCCCAGATATCTAAAACACTTCACTTCCTCCAGTTTTTCTCCATTCAAACTCACCTCCCAATTGAATTGACCCTCAACCCTACTGTACCTAATAACCTTGCTCTTATTCACATTTACTCTTAACTTTCTTCTTTCACACACTTTATCAAACTCAGTCACCAGCTTCTGCAGTTTCTCACATGAATCAGCCACCAGCGCTGTATCATCAGCGAACAACAACTGACTCACTTTCCAAGCTCTCTCATCCCCAACAGACTTCATACTTGCCCCTCTTTCCAAAACTCTTGCATTCACCTCCCTAACAACCCCATCCATAAACAAATTAAACAACCATGGAGACATCACACATCCCTGCCGCAAACCTACATTCACTGAGAACCAATCACTTTCCTCTCTTCCTACACGTACACATGCCTTACAGATATAGGGTGCATATGCAGATATAGGGTGTTTTGGTCTAGGTGGTGTGCAAAGTGCGAGGGTTAGGGAAAATGAGTTGGTAAACAGAGAAGAGGTAGTAAAAGCTTTGCGGAAGATGAAAGCCGGCAAGGCAGCAGGTTTGGATGGTATTGCAGTGGAATTTATTAAAAAAGGGGGTGACTGTATTGTTGACTGGTTGGTAAGGTTATTTAATGTATGTATGACTCATGGTGAGGTGCCTGAGGATTGGCGGAATGCGTGCATAGTGCCATTGTACAAAGGCAAAGGGGATAAGAGTGAGTGCTCAAATTACAGAGGTATAAGTTTGTTGAGTATTCCTGGCAAATTATATGGGAGGGTATTGATTGAGAGGGTGAAGGCATGTACAGAGCATCAGATTGGGGAAGAGCAGTGTGGTTTCAGAAGTGGTAGAGGATGTGTGGATCAGGTGTTTACTTATAAGAATGTATGTGAGAAATACTTAGAAAAGCAAATGGATTTGTATGTAGCATTTATGGATCTGGAGAAGGCATATGATAGAGTTGATAGAGATGCTCTGTGGAAGGTATTAAGAATATATGGTGTGGGAGGCAAGTTGTTAGAAGCAGTGAAGAGTTTATATATATATATATATATATATATATATATATATATATATATATATATATATATATATATATATATGCAAATGAGTGGGAGACGTATATAAAAGAAAGAGGCAGGAGGTCAAGAGAAAGATGCAAGAGGTGAAAAAGAGGACAAATGAGAGTTGGGGTGAGAGAGTATCATTAAATTTTAGGGAGAATAGAAAGATGTTCTGGAAGGAGGTAAATAATGTGCAGAAGACAAGGGAGCAAATGGGAACTTCAGTGAAGGGGGCTAATGGGGAGGTGATAACAAGTAGTGGTGATGTGAGAAGATGAAGTGAGTATTTTGATGGATTGTTGAATGTGTTTCATGATAGAGTGGCAGATATAGGGTGTTTTGGTCGAGGTGGTGTGCAAAGTTAGAGGGTTAGGGAAAATGATTTGGTAAATAGAAAAGAGGTAGTAAAAGCTTTGCGGAAGATGAAAGCCGGCAGGGCAGCAGATTTGGATGGTATTGCAGTGGAATTTATTAAAAAAGGGGGTGACTGTATTGTTGACTAGTTGATAAGGTTATTTAATGTATGTATGATTCATGGTGAGGTGCCTGAGGATTGGCGGAATGCGTGCATAGTGCCATTTTACAAAGGCCAAGGGGATAAGTGTGAGTGCTCAAATTACAGAGGTATAAGTTTGTTGAGTATTCCTGGTAAATCATATGGGGGGGTATTGATTGAGAGGGTGAGGGCATGTACAGAGCATCAGATTGGGGAAGAGCAGTGTGGTTTCAGAAGTGGTAGAGGATGTGTGGATCAGGTGTTTACTTATAAGAATGTATGTGAGAAATACTTAGAAAAGCAAATGGATTTGTATGTAGCATTTATGGATCTGGAGAAGGCATATGATAGAGTTGATAGAGATGCTCTGTGGAAGGTATTAAGAATATATGGTGTGGGAGGCAAGTTGTTAGAAGCAGTGAAGAGTTTATATATATATATATATATATATATATATATATATATATATATATATATATATATATATATATATATATATATATATATATATATATATATATATATATATATATATATATATATATATATATATATATATATATATATATATGCAAATGAGTGGGAGACGTATATAAAAGAAAGAGGCAGGAGGTCAAGAGAAAGATGCAAGAGGTGAAAAAGAGGACAAATGAGAGTTGGGGTGAGAGAGTATCATTAAATTTTAGGGAGAATAGAAAGATGTTCTGGAAGGAGGTAAATAATGTGCAGAAGACAAGGAGCAAATGGGAACTTCAGTGAAGGGGGCTAATGGGGAGGTGATAACAAGTAGTGGTGATGTGAGAAGATGAAGTGAGTATTTTGATGGATTGTTGAATGTGTTTCATGATAGAGTGGCAGATATAGGGTGTTTTGGTCGAGGTGGTGTGCAAAGTTAGAGGGTTAGGGAAAATGATTTGGTTAGGGAAATAGAAAAGAGGTAGTAAAAGCTTTGCGGAAGATGAAAGCGGCAGGGCAGCAGATTTGGATGGTATTGCAGTGGAATTTATTAAAAAAGTGGGTGACTGTATTGTTGATAGTTTTGATTAAGGTTATTTAATGTGATGTATGGAGTGTATTGGTGAGGTGCTAGTGCAATTAGGCAGGAGATAGGATGATGTGCTAAATTACAAAGGCAAGGTGAGTATAAAGAGTGGTTGCGTCAAGATGAATAGCAGGCAGGGTCAAAGTTTTTGAGATCTGGTATTTATGGAGGGATTGATTGAAGGGTGAGGCATGTATGAGACATAGATTGAGGAATGCAATGATGTTATAGATTATGTGAGGTATGAGGATGTGTGGAATAGGTGCTTAGTGATTTATAAGGAGGGATAGAGTATGTGTAAATACAGAGAAGCTATGTTTGTATTCGGAAATTATATGGTATCTGAGAGAGGTAGGCATATGTAAGAGATTGATGGGAGAATGCCTGTGGAAGGTTCAATAGTATGTATGGTGTGGTGGATGCAAGTGTTTTTAGAATGCATGTGAAGAATTACTTTAGATAAAGCAAGGATTGTAAGTCATGTGTAGTGAGAAGAATGAAGAGTGATTGAGTTCTGTGAAGGTAATGTATGGTTTGGGCAAGTGTGTAGAGATGTCAAAGGTTTTTATCGTATGGATGAGGTTGTTAGGTAGGAAAGCAAGAGTTTGTGAAGAGGGGCAAGTTGAGCTGTTGTAATGAGAGGTTGGGAGTAATCAGTTGTTGAAGTGTGATACAGGCTGTGTGATAGTTGGGAATGAGAGTGGTGCTGAGTTGGTTACATGTGGAAAGAGAAGTTAAGGTAATGGAAAATAGCAAGTTCTATTAGGTACAGTAGGGTTGAGGTCAAGTCAATTGGGAGGTAAGTTTGAATGGAGAAAAACAGGAGGAAGTTAAGTGTTTAGTATCTGGGAGTGGATCTGGCAGCGGATGGAACCATGGAAGCGGAGTGGATCATAGGTGGGGGAGGGGGCGAAAGTCCTGGGAGCCTTGAAGAATGTTTGGAAGTGGAGATCATTATCTCGGAAAGCAAAATGGGTATGTTTGAAGGAATAGTGGTTCCAACAATGTTGTATGGTTGTGAGGCGTGGGCTATGGATAGAGTTGTGCGGAGGAGGGTGGATGTGCTGGAAATGAGATGTTTAAGGACAATATGTGGTGTGAGGTGGTTTGATCGAGTAAGTAATGTAAGGGTAAGAGAGATATGTGGAAATAAAAAGAGCGTGGTTGAGAGAGCAGAAGAGGGTGTTTTGAAATGGTTTGGGCACATGGAGAGAATGAGTGAGGAAAGATTGACCAAGAGATATATGTGTCGGAGGTGGAGGGAACGAGGAGAAGAGGGAGACCAAATTGGAGGTGGAAAGATGGAGTGAAAAAGATTTTGAGTGATCGGGGAATCGGCCTGAGCATGCAGGAGGGTGAAAGGCGGGCAAGGAATAGAGTGATTTGGATCGATGTGGTATACCGGGGTCGACGTGCTGTCAATGGATTGAACCAGGGCATGTGAAGCGTCTGGGGTGAACCATGGAAAGTTCTGTGGGGCCTGGATGTGGAAAGGGAGCTGTGGTTTCGGTGTATTATTACATGACAGCTAGAGACTGAGTGTGAACGAATGGGGCCTTTGTTGTCTTTTCCTAGCGCTACCTCGCACACATGAGGGGGGAGGGTAGGGTATTCCATGTGTGGCTAGGTGTCGATGGGAATAAATAAGGGCAAACAATATGAATTATGTACATGTGTTTATATATGTATATGTCTGTGTGTGTATATATATGAGTACATTTAGATGTATAGGTATGTATATTTGCGTATGTGGACGTGTATGTATATATACATGTGTATGGGGGTGGGTTGGGCCATTTCTTTCGTCTGTTTCCTTGCGCTACCTCGCAAACGCGGGAGACAGCGACAAAGCAAAATAATAAAAAGAAATAATAAATGTAATATATATATATATATATATATATATATATATATATATATATATATATATATATATATATATATATATATATATATATATATATATATATATATATATATGGGGAAGACCTTGTGGATATGCGTGCTAGAAAAGGACTAGTCATTGGGAATATCTGATTTAAAGATATACATATATATAAGTATACGTATGTGAGTAGGAGAGATTGTGAAAGGGCGTTATTGGATTACGTGTTCGTTGATATGCTTGTAAAAGAGACTTTTAGATTTTAATGTGCTGAGAGGGGCAGCTGGAGGGATGTCTGATCACTATCTTCTGTAGGCGAAGGTGAAGATTTGTAGAGGTTTTCAGAAAAGAAGAATGTTTGGGAGAAGAGTGTGGTGAGAGTAAGTGACCTTGAAAGGAGACAAGCGTGAGGAAATACCAGGAGAGATTGAGTGTAGAATGGCAAAAAGTGAGAGCAAATGGCGTAAGGGGGGTGGAGGATTAATGGGATGTATTTAGGGAGGCAGTGATGGTTTGCGCAAAAGTGCAAATGGTATGAGAAAGGTCGGAGGTAGGAAGGTTGGAAAAGGTAGTAAATGGTGGGGTGAAGAAGTAAGATTGTTAGTTAAAGAGAAAAGAGGGGCGTTTGGACCATTTTTGCAGGTAATTGGTGCAAATGACTGGAAGATGAATAAAAGAGAGCGGCAGGAGGTCAAGAGAAAGGTGCAAGAGATGAAAGAGAGGGCAAATAAGAGTTAAGGTGAGAGAGAATCATTAAATTTTAGGGAGAAGAAAAAGATGTTTTGGAAGGAGGTAAATAAAGTGCGTAAGACAAGGGAACAAAAAGGAACACTGATGAAGGGGGCAAATTGGGAGGTGATAACAAGTACTGATTAAGTGAGAAAGAGATGGAGTGAATGATTTGAAGGTTTGTTGAATGTGTCTGATGACAGAGTGGCAGATATAGGGTGTTTTGTTCTGGGTGGTGTGCGAAGTGAGAGGGTTAGGGAGAATGGCTTGGTGAACAGAGAAGTAGTGAAAGCTATGCGAAAGATGAAAGCCGGCAATACGGTGGGTTTGGATGGTATTGCAGTGGAATTTATAGAAAAATGGGGTGACTGTGTTGTTGATTGGTTGGTAAGGATATTCAGTGTATGTATAGCTCATGGTGAAGTGCCTGAGGATTGGCAGAATGCATACATTGTGCCAATGTACGAAGGCAAAGGGGATATAGGTGAGTGTTCAACTTACAGAGGTATAAATTTGTTGAATATCACTGGGAAATTATATGGGAGGGTATTGATTGAGAGGGTGAAGGAATGCACAAGAGCATCAAATCGTGGAAGAGCAGTGTGGCTTCAAAAGTGGTAGAGGATGTGTGGATTAGGTGTTGCTTTGAAGAATGTATGGAGAAATACATAGAAAAACAGATGGATTTGTGTGTAGCATTTATGGATCTGGAGAAGGCACATGATAGGGCGGATAGAGATGCTTTGTGGAAGGTATCAAGAGTATATGGTGTGGGAGGTAAGTTGCTAAAAGCAGTGAAAAGTACGTAAGGCATGTGTACGAGTAGGAAGAGAGTTAAGTAATTGGTTCCCAGTGAATGTAGGTTTGCGACAGGGGTGCATGACGTCTCCATGGTTGTTTAATTTGTTTATGGATGGGGTGATTAAGAAGGTGAATGCAGGAGTTTTGGGAAGAAGGGCAAGTATGCAGTTTGTTGTGGATGAGAGAGCCTGGGAAGTGTCAGCTGTTCGCTGATGATGTAGTGATGGTAGCTGATTAGAAAAGAGTTGAGAGTAAATGTGAATAAGAGCAAAGTTATTAGGTTCAGTAGGGTTGAGGGACAAGTTGATTGGGAGGTAAGTTTGAATGGCGAGAAACTGGAGGAAGTGAAGTGTTTTAAATATCCTGAAGTGGACTTTGCAGCGAGTGGAACCATGGAAGCGGAAGTGAGTCACAGGGTGGGGGAGGGAGTGAAGGTTCTGAGAGCGTTGAAGAATGTGTGGAAGGCGAGAACGTTATCTCGGAAAGCAAAAATGGGTATGTTTGAAGGAATAGTGGTTCCAACAATGTTATATTGTTGCGAGACGTGGGCTATAGATAGAGTTGTGCGGAGGAGTGATAAATACTGACAAACCATCCTCGCTCTGGGGGAGCGGTTATGTGGACATTAGGAAAGAGATAACCAAGAGGTGGGCTGACGTCCCAGAAATATTACATGATAAGGTATTAACACTAGTAAAAGATGTGATGGAACAATTTCTGAATGAGAGAATAAGGTTAGTTTCAGTTGTAAATAGGGAAAATGAAAGACCATAAATCAAGTATCCTTTCATGTAATGTAAATAGCCTACGTATTAGGACTACAGATGTGCAAACTTATGCGCTGTTATATACGGTGGATGTTATATCTCTACAGGAAACGGGCACAGAGGATGGTAGTTTAATAAATTTGCGTGGTTATCAATGTTTCTGTTTACCAGCTGATAAAAGAAATAATACAAGAGGACTGTTAACTTGTGTTCGGAAAAAATGTGCCAGTTGAATTGTTGGATAACAAGCAGAATGGGGTTGAACGTTTGTGTTAAAGTCTGCCTCCAAGGGAGATCTATATGTATTGTTAATATTTATGTCCATCCTCAAAGTTTGGATATTGATGTTATGCCAGAGTGTTTATTTATTAATGGCTGTGTCTTGGTTGATGATATTAATGCTAGCCATGAAGTTTTGGGTACTGTAGAACCCAGCAATATTAATGGTAGAAGATGGTTACACTTTTAAGAGGAGTTTGATGATGTTACAATATTGGGAGGAAGATTGGACTATGCGGTACTCTTCAATTCAGGTGGAATGAGGGCGAGTGCCGAGATAGTTAGGGATTTGCTTAGTGATCACTTTGCTTTACGAGTCATTGTACGTCAATGAAATACAGAAAATCATTTAGCGTAAAAGATATTGCTTGGATGACAAAAAGGAGGAATGATCGCTACTGTACGGGATTGGTAAACAGGTTATGAACCAAGATATATAGATAGCTTTTTTTTGTTTTACTACATATTGATTTTGTTAACCAAATATTGTAGGTGTAAGGGAGAAATCAATCATGGGAAACGTAATGTGTATTCTAAAAGCAAGTCAGTACAAGGCACATAAAGATTGGAGTACAAATCCTAGTAATAATGAAATTAAGTTAGCGATGAAAGAAACTGCTATGATGTGCACTGAGGTAAAGCAAAAACCCAAGGGATAAGTACTGGACAGACTTTTTATGAAACCAAGAGAGGTAAATAAAGTACGAGGTGATGGAAGCAAGGGCAACACCCACGTTGATCCAAAAGCCAGGGCCAATCAACTTACACATGAATGGGCTGGAGCAGCCAGTTTTGCACAGTTACCACCTGTACTGCAGGTCTCATTACAAAGTAAAAGTAAATTCAGGTGAGAACCAGTACTGAGTCAGTGTACGATGGAAGATGATACAATTGTGCCAATAACGAGAGGCGAATTGTTGTATGCGATTAAGAAGGGGAAATCTGCACCAGGGGAGGATGGAGTAACATATGACATTATAAACTGTATAGCTAGCATTAAGGAGCGGCTCCTTCTAGACTTATTCAATATGTCATTCAATGGAGGTTGTATTCCACTGAAGTGGAAAAAGGCAGTTATCGTACCAGTGCCTAAATGTAATGGAGATTTTCGACCAGGATCCTTAACCTCCTGTTTTAGCAAAATGATGGAGAGAATAATACTGAACAGGCTGTTGTATAAGTTGGAAATAATTTATCGTCCAATTTGCATGGGTTTATGTGAGGGGAAAAGCCCTGCTGATTGTGTCATGAGTTAGAGTAATGGCGAAGCTACGTGTAGAACATTTGTCGACGTAAAAGGAGCGTTTGATCGAGCAAATAAAGAAATTTAACTTGAAGAACTTGTTAACTTGTGTGTTTCCAGAAAGTTGTTGAAATGGACTTACGAATAATTAAGTAACAAAAAGGCTAGTGTTTGGTTTCAAAGTTGATAATTTGAAGAGAGACATGGAGTTCGGAACTCCATAGGGAGGTGTCTTTAGCCCTACTCTTTTTAATATACTAATGAATATAATAGCTCGGCATGAATTTCCCGGGGATGCTCAGGTCATGATATATGCTGAGAAAATATTTAGCTTTCCCAGACGTAATTCTGTACATATATGCTGTGATGGATCATTCTTTCATTCTGGCCGAGCGGGATGTGGTGTTTTCATTAGGGAATTTTTCGGTAATGAATGTTTCACAGATGAAACAGTTAGTAAAAGGATTAGCGATAACACCTCATCCACTCTGGCTGACTTACATGCAATCTCTAAGGGTCTCCAGATTGCTATAGAGAAATGTAAAGATACGTGTTTCTCTGTGGACAGTAGAAGTGCACTGAAGGCCTTGCAGAGTAAGCATCTATATAACTACCATGTGTTAGCATTTGTAAACGTCTGGCTAAAGTATTGCAAGAGATGAAATGTGATGCACAGTTTATATGGACTCCATCACGTGTGGAGATTCATTTTCATGAAGTGGCAGATAGGTTGGGCAGAAAAGCTACAGAAAAGATGTACATAGATATTGTTAGTTATAAGAGTATAGGAATGAGAAAGAATGAAATGAAAAAAATAAGAGAAGAATGGGAAATTTAAATATAGGTGTAACTGCTAAACATAGTGAGACTATATTATCTATATGTGTTAAATAACATCAGTGTAACTTACGGGCAAACTTTACATCTGTGAATAATGTGTTTATGAGACTAAGACAGGAGTATAGATATTGATTGGCAGTTAAGTGGAGGGAATGGTCAACCCTGTCAACTTTGCCAAATGAGTGATGGACATACATTAGAACATTATGTATTAGGTAGTGAAAAAATTCAGCCATATCGAATCTTTGAAGATGCACATGAATATCAACAATACATGTAGATCTACCTTGGAAGTAGACTTTAATACACAAACTTTCAACCTCATTTTGCTTGTTATCCAACAATGCAACCGGTACATATTTTCCGAACATAAATTAACAGTCCTCTTGTATTTTTTTTTTTTATCAGCTGGTAAACAGAACCATTAATCTTTATATTTATTTGTTACACTTTGTCGCTGTCTCCCGCGTTAGCGAAGTAGCGCATGGAAACAGACTAAAGAACGGCCTAACCCACCCACATACACATGTATATACATACACGCCCACACAGGCACATATACATACCTATAAATTTCAACGTATACATACATATACATACAGACGTATACATATATAAACATGTACATATTCATACATGCTGCTTTCATCCATTCTCTCGGCCACCCCGAAACACATGAAATGGCACCCTCCTCCCCCGCATGTGTGCGAGGTAGTGCTAGGAAAAGACAACAAAGGCCACATTCGTTCACAGTCTCTAGCTGTCATGTATAATGCACCCAAACCACAGCTCCCTTCCCACATCCAGGCCCCACAAAACTTTCCATGGTTTACCCCAGACGCTTCACATGCCTTGGTTCAATCCATTGACAGCACGTCGAGTCCGGTATACCACATGGTTCCAGTTCTCTATTCCTTGCACGCCTTTCACTTTCCTGTACGTTCAGGCCCCGATCGCTCAAAATCTTTTTCACTCCATCCTTACACCTCCAATTTGGTCTCCCACTTCTCGTCTTTCCCTCCACCTCTGACACATATATCCTCTTTGTCAATCTTTTCTCACTCATTCTCTCCATGTGACCAAACCATTTCAATACACCCTCTTCTGCTCTCTCAACCACACTATTTTTATTACCCCACATCTCTCTTACCCTTTCATTACTTACTCGGTCAAACCACCTCACACCACATATTGTCCTCAAACATCTCATTTCCAACACATCCACCCTCCGCACAACCCTATCTATAGCTCCTGCCTCACAACCATATAATATTCCTAGAACCACTATTCCTTCAAACATACCCATTTTTGCTCTCTGAGATAACGTTCTCACCTTCCACGCATTCTTCAACGCTCCCAGAACCTACGCCCCCTCCCCCACCCTGTAACTCGTTTCCGCTTCCATGGTTCCATTCACTGCCAAATCCACTCCCAGATTCTAAAACACTTCACTTCCTTCAATTTTTTCTTCATTCAAACTTACCTCCCAGTTTACTTGTCCCTCAACCCTACTGAACCTAATAACCTTGCTCTTATTTACATTTACTCTCATCTTTCTTCTTTCACACACTTTACCAAATTCAGTCACCAACTTCAGCATTTGATAAACATACAAACTCATTAAACTACCATCCTCTGTGCCCGTTTCCTGTAGAGATATAACATCCACCTTATATAACAGCGCATAAACATGCACATCTGTGGTCCTAGTACGTAAGCAATTTACGTTCCATGAAAGGATACTTAATCTATGGTCTTTCATTTTCCCTATTTACAACTGACACTAACCTTATTCTCTCATTCAGAAATTGTTCCATCCGATCTTTCACTAGTGTTAATACCTCATCATGTAATGCTTCAGGGATGTCAGCCCACCTGCGGCTTATCTCTTTCCTAATGTTCACATTACCGCTCCCCCAAAGCGTGGATGGTTTGTCAGTATTTATTACCGTATTATTTTCCGCCTCCCCCCCCCCCCACCCAACCCCCACCCCCTGTCCAAGTTTCTATGTTCATAAAGATTAGCAATTACATTCTGACTGTCCTCTACCTTTTTCCTAAGCCTGAATTTCTTACCGGAGTTGAACTACTACACCATATACGTCACTACGTTTGTCATTTACCTTTTGTAATGGAGTTCTTTGGTGCAGCTCTTGCATCTTTTCCTGTCACCTTCATCGTGTCATTCTGTTCCATTTTCTTCTCCCACACGTTCTCAGTGGAAGGTAGCGTTTCTTTTCTGTAACTCCTTATCCATCCTCCCTTTCCCGCTGTTGCACTTCCTCCATGGTCTGCCTCCGGACCCGCGCATCTGTGGTCTCCTACCGCAAATTGGTAAACCTGCATAATGCGCACCACCACTATTGCAATAGGACGGCACAACACGTTGCCTAGACTTTATCTTATTTCCACATTCCAATGAATTATGCTTTTGCCCACAGTACCGGCAGTGATATTCTCTTTGGCATTTCCAGGCTATATGGCCCCACCTACTGCACTTGTAACACAAAACATGCTGTTCCAGAGATGAATATCTTCGAAAAGTCTCCTTTCATCAAGGCTACCACTTCTTTTCACCCCGAATTTCATGTCGTTTTGCCCACACGAATCGTGTGGGCAAATCAGGATCCAGTATAACCGGATACATGAATACAATCACTTTGATGTGTTGTTCTTTGTTTTGGGTTATCATTAATTTCACCTCCTCAAGCCCTGTCGTCGTCAGAAACTTTACTGCTTTATCCCCAGCTACAGTCAGATACGAATCATTACGTCCTTCTTTAAGAAGAAGTTCAAACTTTTCATGCTGTCTTCTTAGCTTAGCAGCCCACAGCATCCGCTCATTGAATGTCATACGTAAGTCACTTGGAAAGGTCATCCTCCTCCTACCTGAGCTGTTTCCTCCACCCGGGTTGCTCGTTACATTGGTTCTGCCACCAGGGTTCATTCGTCCAGCATGCTGCGTTCGGTTCCAAGTAGAATTAATCCTTCTTTCTTCTCCGAATGCATTCTTTTTCTTCATGTCGTTCTGGATCTCGTCACTATCACTGTCTTCACTTTGCTTAACTAGATCTCACCTCCTCATCTTTTCCTTCCCACTAATCACCTCCTGAAATCCGTCTGTCACCTCCATTGTTGTCGGTCGTGGATCACATGCCTACGATTCACCACTTGAAAGCTGCAGGTCGTCGTCTAGGCAGTATATTCGTGCTGTCCTTTCTTGTTAAGCCAAATTATTCTCACGTTTCTGCCCACCACAATCCCTAGACATGGTGCAAAGCTTAGACAGCCGGCGAAAATCAAAACTTGCAGAGCGACAGCGGAGGAACGGAGCAAATTTTCGAAACCATTCGAAACGCATCTCGAGCTGCACTACCGTCATCACTAATTACTTGCTTAATAAAAACTAAGACATCGAAGTGGCTCTAAGCTTCGTACCTTATCATACAACACTGAACATGTAACTGATTATGACTACCGATAACACATGATTGACAAACATAATCCTCTCTAAATCACATCAACGGCACAGTTCTGTCGTGTGTGTGAGTGTGTGCGTTGTCACGTCGACTCGCCTTTCAGAAAAGGGTGAGGACTGTACAGGCACACACACACACGGACACCCAGGAACTTTGTATGAGTGTTTGTACATATTCATACTTGCTCGCCTTTATCCACTCCCGGCGCCGCCCCATCCTACAAGGAACAGCATCGCGATCTGTGTCAACGAAGTAGCGTCAGGAAACAGACGTAGAAAGACCGCATGAGCTCACAGTCATTCTCTAGCTGTCGTGTGTAATGCACCGTAATCACAGCTCCCTATCCACATCCAGGCCCCATAGACATTTCCATGGTTTACCCCAGACGTTCCACATGCCCTGGTTCAGTCCATTGACGGTACGTCGACCCCAGTATACCACATCGTTCCAATTCACTCTATTCCGTGCACGCATTTCGCCTTCCTGCATGTTCAGGCCCCGATCGCTCAAAATCTTTTTCACTCCATCCTTCCATCTCCAGTTTGGTCTCCCGCTTCTCCTTGTTTCCTCCACCTCTGACATATATATCCTCTTTGTCAATATTCCCTTACCCATTCTTCTCACATGTCCAAAACCTTTCAACACACCGTCTTCTGCTCGTTCAACCACAATCTTTTTGTTACCACACATCTATCCTCCCTTATAATTACTTACTCGATCAAACTACCTCACACCACATATTGTCTTCAAAACATTTCATTTCCAACACATCCACCCTCTTCCACACAACCCTATCTATAGCCCACTCCTCGCAACCAAATCATTGCTGGAACTACTGTTCCTTTAAACATACCTATTTATGCTCTCCGAGATAACGTTTTCTCTTTCCAATATTCTCCATCGCTCCCAGAACATTCCCTCCACCTAACCCTATGACTCACTTCCGCTTCCATGGTGGCCATTCACTGCCAAGTCCACTCCCATATATCTAAAACACTTCACTTCCTCCAATTTTTTCATTCAAACTTATATCCCAACTAACTTGTCACTGAACCCTGCTTAACCTAATAACCTTGCTCTTATTCACATTTACTCTTAACTTTCTCCTTTCACACACTTATCCAAACTCAGTCACTAACTTCTGCAGTTTCTCACTCGAATCAGCCACCAGTGCTGTATCATCGGCGAACAACTGACTCACTTCCCTAGTTTTCTCCAACGGACTGCATACTCGGCCCTCTCTCCGAAACTCTTGCGTCTACCTCCCTAACCACCCCATCTATAAACAAAGCAAACAACCTTGGTGATATCACACACCCCTCTCACTGACTGACCACACTGGGAACCAACCACTCTCCTCTCCTCTTACTCGTACACATGCCTTACAACACTGATGAAAACTTTTCACTGATTCTGACAGCTTTCCTCCTTTATAACGCGGGAAACAGCGACAGAGTAGAATATATATATATATATATATATATATATATATATATATATATATATATATATATATATATATATATATATATATATATATATATATATATATATATGGCTGATTCATGTGAGAAACTGCAGAAGCTGGTGACTGAGTTTGGTAAAGTGTGTGAAAGAAGAAAGTTAAGAGTAAATGTGAATAAGAGCAAGGTAATTAGGTACAGTAGGGGTGAGGGTCAAGTCAATTGGGAGGTAAGTTTGAATGGAGAAAAACTGAAGGGAGTAAAGTGTTTTAGATATCTGGGAGTGGATCTGGCAGCGGATGGAACCATGGAAGCGGAAGTGGATCATAGGGTGGGGGAGGGGGCGAAAATCCTGGGAGCCTTGAAGAATGTGTGGAAGTCGAGAACATTATCTCGGAAAGCAAAAATGGGTATGTTCGAAGGAATAGTGGTTCCAACAATGTTGTATGGTTGCGAGGCGTGGGCTATGGATAGAGTTGTGCGCAGGAGGATGGATGTGCTGGAAATGAGATGTTTGAGGACAATGTGTGGTGTGAGGTGGTTTGATCGAGTAAGTAACGTAAGGGTAAGAGAGATGTGTGGAAATAAAAAGAGCGTGGTTGAGAGAGCAGAAGAGGGTGTTTTGGAATGGTTTGGGCACATGGAGAGAATGAGTGAGGAAAGATTGACCAAGAGGATATATGTGTCGGAGGTGGAGGGAACGAGGAGAAGTGGGAGACCAAATTGGAGGTGGAAAGATGGAGTGAAAAAGATTTTGTGTGATCGGGGCCTGAACATGCAGGAGGGTGAAAGGAGGGCAAGGAATAGAGTGAATTGGATCGATGTGGTATACCGGGGTTGACGTGCTGTCAGTGGATTAAATCAGGGCATGTGAAGCGTCTGGGGTAAACCATGGAAAGCTGTGTAGGTATGTATATTTGCGTGTGTGGACGTATGTATATACATGTGTATGGGGGTGGGTTGGGCCATTTCTCTCGTCTGTTTCCTTGCGCTACCTCGCAAACGCGGGAGACAGCGGCAAAAAAAAAAAAACATATATATATATATATATATATATATATATATATATATATATATATATATATATATATATATATATATATTATCCCTGGGGATAGGGGAGAAAAAATACTTCCCACGTATTCCCTGCGCGTCGTAGAAGGCGACTAAAAGGGGAGGGAGCGGGGGGCTGGAAATCCTCCCCTCTCGTTTTCTTTTTTTCTTTTAATTTTCCGAAAGAAGGGACACAGAAGGGGGCCAGGTGAGGATATTCCCTCAAAGGCCCAGTCCTCTGTTCTTAACGCTACCTCGCTAATGCGGGAATTGGCAAATAGTTTGAAAGAAAGAAGGTGAAAAAAAGGGCAAATGAGAGTTGGGGTGAGAGAGTATCATTAAATTTTAGGGAGAATAAAAAGATGTTCTGGAAGGAGGTAAATAAAGTGCGTAAGACTAGGGAGCAAGTGGGAACTTCAGTGAAGGGCGCAAATGGGGAGGTGATAACAAGTAGTGGTGATGTGAGAAGGAGATGCAGTGAGTATTTTGAAGGTTTGTTGAATGTGTTTGATGAGAGAGTGGCAGATATAGGGTGTTTTGGTCGAGGTGGTGTGCAAAGTGAGAGGGTTAGGGAAAATGATTTGGTAAACAGAGAAGAGGTAGTAAAAGCTTTGCGGAAGATGAAAGCCGGCAAGGCAGCAGGTTTGGATGGTATTGCAGTGGAATTTATTAAAAAAAAGGGGTGACTGTATTGTTGACTGGTTGGTAAGGTTATTTAATGTATGTATGACTCACGGGGAGGTGCCTGAGGATTGGCGGAATGCGTGCATAGTGCCATTGTACAAAGGCAAAGGGGATAAGAGTGACTGCTCAAATTACAGAGGTATAAGTTTGTTGAGTATTCCTGGTAAATTATATGGGAAGGTATTGATTGAGAGGGTGAAACCATGTACAGAGCATCAGATTGGGGAAGAGCAGTGTGGTTTCAGAAGTGGTAGAGGATGTGTGGATCAGGTGTTTGCTTTGAAGAATGTATGTGAGAAATACTTAGAAAAGCAAATGGATTTGTATGTAGCATTTATGGATCTGGAGAAGGCATATGATAGAGTTGATAGAGATGCTCTGTGGAAGGTATTAAGAATATATGGTGTGGGAGGCAAGTTGTTAGAAGCAGTGAAAAGTTTTTATCGAGGATGTAAGGCATGTGTACGTGTAGGAAGAGAGGAAAGTGATTGGTTCTCAGTGAATGTAGGTTTGCGGCAGGGGTGTGTGATGTCTCCATGGTTGTTTAATTTGTTTATGGATGGGGTTGTTAGGGAGGTGAATGCAAGAGTTTTGGAAAGAGGGGCAAGTATGAAGTCTGTTGGGGATGAGAGAGCTTGGGAAGTGAGTCAGTTGTTGTTCGCTGATGATACAGCGCTGGTGGCTGATTCATGTGAGAAACTGCAGAAGCTGGTGACTGAGTTTGGTAAAGTGTGTGAAAGAAGAAAGTTAAGAGTAAATGTGAATAAGAGCAAGGTTATTAGGTACAGTAGGGTTGAGGGTCAAGTCAATTGGGAGGTGAGTTTGAATGGAGAAAAACAGGAGGAAGTGAAGTGTTTTAGATATCTGGGAGTGGATCTGGCAGCGGATGGAACCATGGAAGCGGAAGTGGATCATAGGGTGGGGGAGGGGGCGAAAATTCTGGGAGCCTTGAAGAATGTGTGGAAGTCGAGAACATTATCTCGGAAAGCAAAAATGGGTATGTTTGAAGGAATAGTGGTTCCAACAATGTTGTATGGTTGCGAGGCGTGGGCTATGGATAGAGTTGTGCGCAGGAGGATGGATGTGCTGGAAATGAGATGTTTGAGGACAATGTGTGGTGTGAGGTGGTTTGATCGAGTAAGTAACGTAAGGGTAAGAGAGATGTGTGGAAATAAAAAGAGCGTGGTTGAGAGAGCAGAAGAGGGTGTTTTGAAATGGTTTGGGCACATGGAGAGAATGAGTGAGGAAAGATTGACCAAGAGGATATATGTGTCGGAGGTGGAGGGAACGAGGAGAAGAGGGAGACCAAATTGGAGGTGGAAAGATGGAGTGAAAAAGATTTTGTGTGATCGGGGCCTGAACATGCAGGAGGGTGAAAGGAGGGCAAGGAATAGAGTGAATTGGAGCGATGTGGTATACCGGGGTTGACGTGCTGTCAGTGGATTAAATCAGGGCATGTGAAGCGTCTGGGGTAAACCATGGAAAGCTGTGTAGGTATGTATATTTTGCGTGTGTGGACGTATGTATATACAGGTGTATGGGGGTGGGTTGGGTCATTTCTTTCGTCTGTTTTCTTGCGCTACCTCGCAAACGCGGGAGACAGCGACAAAGCAAAAAAAAAAAAAAAAAAAAAAAAATATATATATATATATATATATATATATATATATATATATATATATATATATATATATATATATATATATATATATATATATATATATATATATATATCATTAAATTTTAGGGAGAATAAAAAGATGTTCTAGAAGGAGGTAAATGAAGTGCGTAAGACAAGGGAGCAAATGGGAACTTCAGTGAAGGGCGCAAATGGGGAGGTGATAACAGGTAGTGGTGATGTGAGAAGGAGATGGAGTGAGTATTTTGAAGGTTTGTTGAATGTGTTTCATGATAGAGTGGCAGATATAGGGTGTTTTGGTCGAGGTGGTGTGCAAAGTGAGAGGGTTAGGGAAAATGATTTGGTAAACAGAGAAGAGGTAGTAAAAGCTTTGCGGAAGATGAAAGCCGGCAAGGCAGCAGGTTTGGATGGTATTGCAGTGGAATTTATTAAAAAAGGGGGTGACTGTATTGTTGACTGGTTGGTAAGGTTATTTAATGTATGTATGACTCACGGTGAGGTGCCTGAGGATTGGCGGAATGCGTGCATAGTGCCATTGTACAAAGGCAAAGGGGATAAGAGTGAGTGCTCAAATTACAGAGGTATAAGTTTGTTGAGTATTCCTGGTGAATTATATGGGAGGGTATTGATTGAGAGGGTGAAGGCATGTACAGAGCATCAGATTGGGGAAGAGCAGTGTGGTTTCAGAAGTGGTAGAGGATGTGTGGATCAGGTGTTTGCTTTGAAGAATGTATGTGAGAAATACTTAGAAAAGCAAATGGATTTGTATGTAGCATTTATGGATCTGGAGAAGGCATATGATAGAGTTGATAGAGATGCTCTGTGGAAGGTATTAAGAATATATGGTGTGGGAGGCAAGTTGTGAAAAGTTTTTATCGAGGATGTAAGGCATGTGTACGTGTAGGAAGAGAGGAAAGTGATTGGTTCTTAGTGAATGTAGGTTTGCGGCAGGGGTGTGTGATGTCTCCATGGTTGTTTAATTTGTTTATGGATGGGGTTGTTAGGGAGGTAAATGCAAGAGTTTTGGAAAGAGGGGCAAGTATGAAGTCTGTTGGGGATGAGAGAGCTTGGGAAGTGAGTCAGTTGTTGTTCGCTGATGATACAGCGCTGGTGGCTGATTCATGTAAGAAACTGCAGAAGGTGGTGACTGAGTTTGGTAAAGTGTGTGGAAGAAGAAAGTTAAGAGTAAATGTGAATAAGGGCAAGGTTATTAGGTAGAGTAGGGTTGAGGGTCAAGTCAATTTGGAGGTAAGTTTGAATGGAGAAAAACTGGAGAAAGTAAAGTGTTTTAGATATCTGGGAGTGGATCTGGCAGCGGATGGAACCATGGAAGCGGAAGTGAATCATAGGGTGGGGGAGGGGGCGAAAATTCTGGGAGCATTGAAGAATGTTTGGAAGTAGAGAACATTATCTCGGAAAGCAAAAATTGGTATGTTTGAAGGAATAGTGGTTCCAACAATGTTGTATGGTTGCGAGGCGTGCGCTATGGATAGAGTTGTGCGCAGGAGGGTGGATGTGCTGGAAATGAGATGTGTGAGGACAATATGTGGTGTGAGGTGGTTTGATCGAGTAAGTAATGTAAGGGTAAGAGAGATGTGTGGAAATAAAAAGAGTGTGGTTGAGAGAGCAGAAGAGGGTGTTTTGAAATGTTTGGTCACATAGAGAGAATGAGTGAGGAAAGATTATCAAAGAGGATATATGTGTCAGAGGTGGAGGGAACGAGGAGAAGTGGGAGACCAAATTGGAGGTGGAAAGATGGAGTGAAAAAGATTTTGAGTGATCGGGACCTGAACATGCAGGAGGGTGAAAGGCGTGCAAGGAATTGAGTGAATTGGAACGATGTGGTATACCGGGGTCGACGTGCTGTCAATGGATTGAACCAGGGCATGTGAAGCGTCTGGGGTAAACCATGGAAAGTTCTGTGGGGCCTGGATGTGGAAAGGGAGCTGTGGTTTCGGTGCATTATTACATGACAGCTAGAGACTGAGTGTGAATGAATGGGGCCTTTGGTGTCTTTTCCTAGCGCTACCTCGCACACATGAGAGGGGAGGGGGTTGTTATTCCATGTGTGGCGGGGTGGCGATGGGAACAAATAAAGGCAGACAGTATGAATTATGTACATGTGTATATATGTATATGTCTGTGTGTATATATATATATGTGTACATTGAGATGTTTAGGTATGTATATTTGAGTGTGTGGACGTGTATGTATATTCATGTGTATGTGGGCGGGTTGGGCCATTCTTTCTTCTGTTTCCTTGCGCTACCTCGCTAACGCGGGAGACAGCGACAAAGCAAAATAAAATAAATAATAATAATAATTTACATATATATATATATATATATATATATATATATATATATATATATATATATATATATATATATATATACACACGTAATCCAATAACGCTCTCTGGCCATCTCTCCTACTTACATAAGTATACTTATGTATATCTCGCTTTTTAAACCAGGTATTCCCAATCATCAGTCCTTTTTCAGCACATAAATCTACAAGCTCTTCACCATTTCCATTTACAACACTGAACACCCCATGCATACCAATTATTTCCTCAACTGCCACATTACTCACCTTTGCATTCAAATCACCCATCACTATAACCCGGTCTCGTGCATCAAAACCGCTAACACACTCATTCAGCTGCTCCCAAAACACTTGCCTCTCATGATCTTTCTTCTCATGCCCAGGTGCATATGCACCAATAATCACCCACCTCTCTCCATCAACTTTCAATTTTACCCATATTAATCGAGAATTTACTTTCTTACATTCTATCACATACTCCCACAACTCCTGTTTCAGGAGTATTGCTACTCCTTCCCTTGCTCTTGTCCTCTCACTAACCCCTGACTTCACTCCCCAGACATTTCCAAACCACTCTTCCCCTTTACCCTTGAGCTTCGTTTCACTCAGAGCCAAAACATCCAGGTTCCTTTCGTCAAACATACTACCTATCTCTCCTTTTTTCACATCTTGGTTACATCCACACACATTTAGGCACCCCACTCTGAGCCTTCGAGGAGGATGATCACTCCCCGCGTGACTCCTTCTTCTGTTTCCCATTTTAGAAAGTTAATACAAGGAGGGGAGGATTTCCGGCCCCCCGCTCCCGTCCCCTCTAGTCGCTTTCTACGACACGCGAGGAATACGTGGGAAGTATTCTTTCACCCCTATCCCCAGGGATAATATACATATATATATACATATACACACACACACACATACACACACATACGCACATACACACACACACACACACACACAGAGCGTTATTGGATTACGTGTTAATTGACAGGCGTGCGAAAGAGAGACTTTTGGATGTTAATGTGCTGAGAGGTGCAACTGGAGGGATGTCTGATCATTATCTTGTGGAGGCTAAGGTGAAGATTAGTATGGGTTTTCAGAAAAGAGGAGTGAATGTTGGGGTGAAGAAGGTGGTGAGAGTAAGTGAGCTTGGGAAGGAGACCTGTGTGGGGAAGTACCAGGAGAGACTGTGTACAGAATGGAAAAAGGTGAGAACAATGGAAGTAAGGGGAGTGGGGGAGGAATGGGATGTATTTAGGGAATCAGTGATGGATTGCGCAAAAGATGCTTGTGGCATGAGAAGAGTGGGAGGTGGGCTGTTTAGAAAGGGTAGTGAGTGGTGGGATGAAGAAGTAAGAGTATTAGTGAAAGAGAAGAGAGAGGCATTTGGACGATTTTTGCAGGGAAAAAATGCAATTGAGTGGGAGAAGTATAAAAGAAAGAGACAGGAGGTCAAGAGAAAGGTGCAAGAGGTGAAAAAAAGGGCAAATGAGAGTTGGGGTGAGAGACTATCAGTAAATTTTAGGGAGAATAAAAAGATGTTCTGGAAGGAGGTAAATAGGGTGCGTAAGACAAGGGAGCAAATGGGAACTTCAGTGAAGGGCGTAAATGGGGAGGTGATAACAAGTAGTGGTGATGTGAGAAGGAGATGGAATGAGTATTTTGAAGGTTTGTTGAATGTGTCTGATGACAGAGTGGCAGATATAGGGTGTTTTGGTCGAGGTGGTGTGCAAAGTGAGAGGGTTAGGGAAAATGATTTGGTAAACAGAGAAGAGGTAGTAAAAGCTTTGCGGAAGATGAAAGCCGGCAAGGCAGCAGGTTTGGATGGTATTGCAGTGGAATTTATTAAAAAAGGGGGTGACTGTATTGTTGACTGGTTGGTAAGGTTATTTAATGTATGTATGACTCATGGTGAGGTGCCTGAGGATTGGCGGAATGCGTGCATAGTGCCATTGTACAAAGGCAAAGGGGATAAGAGTGAGTGCTCAAATTACAGAGGTATAAGTTTGTTGAGTATTCCTGGTAAATTATATGGGAGGGTATTGATTGAGAGGGTGAAGGCATGTACAGAGCATCAGATTGGGGAAGAGCAGTGCGGTTTCAGAAGTGGTAGAGGATGTGTGGATCAGGTGTTTGCTTTGAAGAATGTATGTGAGAAATACTTAGAAAAGCAAATGGATTTGTATGTAGCATTTATGGATCTGGAGAAGGCATATGATAGAGTTGATAGAGATGCTCTGTGGAAGGTATTAAGAATATATGGTGTGGGAGGCAAGTTGTTAGAAGCAGTGAAAAGTTTTTATCGAGGATGTAAGGCATGTGTACGTGTAGGAAGAGAGGAAAGTGATTGGTTCTCAGTGAATGTAGGTTTGCGGCAGGGGTGTGTGATGTCTCCATGGTTGTTTAATTTGTTTATGGATGGGGTTGTTAGGGAGGTAAATGCAAGAGTCCTGGAAAGAGGGGCAAGTATGAAGTCTGTTGGGGATGAGAGAGCTTGGAAGTGAGTCAGTTGTTGTTCGCTGATGATACAGCGCTGGTGGCTGATTCATGTGAGAAACTGCAGAAGCTGGTGACTGAGTTTGGTAAAGTGTGTGGAAGAAGAAAGTTAAGAGTAAATGTGAATAAGAGCAAGGTTATTAGGTACAGTAGGGGTGAGGGTCAAGTCAATTGGGAGGTGAGTTTGAATGGAGAAAAACTGGAGGAAGTGAAGTGTTTTAGATATCTGGGAGTGGATCTGTCAGCGGATGGAACCATGGAAGCGGAAGTGGATCATAGGGTGGGGGAGGGGGCGAAAATTTTGGGAGCCTTGAAAAATGTGTGGAAGTCGAGAACATTATCTCGGAAAGCAAAAATGGGTATGTTTGAAGGAATAGTGGTTCCAACAATGTTGTATGGTTGCGAGGCGTGGGCTATGGATAGAGTTGTGCGCAGGAGGATGGATGTGCTGGAAATGAGATGTTTGAGGACAATGTGTGGTGTGAGGTGGTTTGATCGAGTAAGTAACGTAAGGGTAAGAGAGATGTGTGGAAATAAAAAGAGCGTGGTTGAGAGAGCAGAAGAGGGTGTTTTGAAATGGTTTGGGCACATGGAGAGAATGAGTGAGGAAAGATTGACCAAGAGGATATATGTGTCGGAGGTGGAGGGAACGAGGAGAAGAGGGAGACCAAATTGGAGGTGGAAAGATGGAGTGAAAAAGATTTTGTGTGATCGGGGCCTGAACATGCAGGAGGGTGAAAGGAGGGCAAGGAATAGAGTGAATTGGAGCGATGTGGTATACAGGGGTTGACGTGCTGTCAGTGGATTGAATCAAGGCATGTGAAGCGTCTGGGGTAAACCATGGAAAGCTGTGTAGGTATGTATATTTGCGTGTGTGGACGTGTGTATGTACATGTGTATGGGGGGGGGGGGGGTTGGGCCATTTCTTTCGTCTGTTTCCTTGCGCTACCTCGCAAACGCGGGAGACAGCGACAAAGTATAAAAAAAAAAAAAAAATAATAATAATATATATATATATATATATATATATATATATATATATATATATATATATATATATATATATATATATATAAATAGATATAGATATCAACCCTATTATATGCCTTCTCCAGATCCTTAAATGTTGCACACAAATCCATCTGTTTTTCTAAGTATTCCTCACACACATTCTTGAAAGCAAAAACCTGATCCACACATCCACTGCCACTTCTAAAATCACACTGCTCCTCCCCACTCATGCTCTGTACATGCCTTCACCCTCCTAGGCAATACCATCCAATAAAATTTTTTTAGGTATACTAAACAAACTTATACCTCTGTAATCTGAACACTCACCTTCCTCCCCTTTGCCTTTGTACAATGGTACTATGAATGCATTCCGCCAATTCTCAGGCACTTCTCTTACCTTTAGGATTAGTTTAATGGCAGATCGTTATACTTTTTCAACCATTTTGATATCCTTCCTAAAATATGACCACACCTGGACATCAAACTCCAGCTAAGGTCTTAAATAAGCTTTGATACCTGCTTCTTTCGTACACTTCAAAGCTTTGAAACTCTACCTTGTCATGTCTTTCCCAATAACTATGACCTGCCACATTTCGAAAGACAGATTTTTCACTTCCTCCAAAATTCGTAGATATTTTCCCTTGTCTTTTTATGTTTCATAATTCTCTCTATATTTCAATTAAGGCCCGGCCTTGATGTGGACTTTTGTCCATGACTGGAGCCTTCAACATAAAAGAAATACAAAATACTTGGTATTCCAGGCCACAAATTCTCGAATGAGTTGTTTACCATGCCCAGCATCCCATTAGCCGGTTTAATGGTTTCAATAACATTGGTTGGGAAGTCTTAATTTTTTTTATATTGCAACGCCCAGATTTTTCCTTACATCGAACGAAGTAAAGTCTCCAAAAACCTATACTATACATGTTGTTACTGGACCATTACGTCCACAATGTATAGCTTTGCATTTATCGATATTAGATTCAATCATTCATGTTTCTTATCTTCAAATCATGTTTTGTACATCCTCTTGCAGAATTGATGCTCACTTAGTTTGGTAACAGATTTTTGTATCATGAACAGTTATCTTGCACTCTGATGTTATCATTTTTGGTAGGTCATATATATATATATATATATATATATATATATATATATATATATATATATATATATATATATATATATATATATATATATTGGAAATTGGAAAAAATGTAGCTTAGACATTGAAGCTTATTGATACAGTGGTTAAAATTGATGAGAACTATTATTGACGTTTGTGTAAATAAATTAAACATTTCCATTCCATAGCCAGAGGTTGAACCATTATGTGACATTCATTTTTTCATTTCATTTCAAGCTAGAAGTTTCGGTTTTCTAAATTGTTTCTTACATTTTTCACATGTATATATATGTGTGTGTGTGTGTATATGTGCGTGTGTGTGTGTATGTGTGTGTATGTGTATATATATATGTATATTATCCCTGGGGATAGGGGTGAAAGAATACTTCCCACGCATTCCTCGCTTGTCGTAGAAAGCGACTAGAGGGGACGGGAGCGGGGGGCAGAAATCCTCCCCTCCTTGTATTTTTTTTTAGCTTTCTAAAATGGGAAACAGAAGAAGGAGTCACGCGGGGAGTGCTCATCCTCCTCGAAGGCTCAGATTGGGGTGCCTAAATGTGTGTGGATGTAACCAATATGTTAAAAAAGGAGAGATAGGTAGTATGTTTAAGGAAAGGAACCTGGATGTTTTGGCTCTGAGTGAAACGAAGCTCAAGGGTAAAGGGGAAGAGTGGTTTGGGAATGTCTTGGGAGTAAAGTCAGGGGTTAGTGAGAGGACAAGAGCAAGGGAAGGAGTAGCAGTACTCCTGAAACAGGAGTTGTGGAAGTATGTGATAGAATGTAAGAAAGTAAACTCTCGATTAATATGGGTAAAACTGAAAGTTGATGGAGAGAGGTGGGTGATTATTGGTGCATATGCACCTGGGCATGAGAAGAAAGATCATGAGAGGCAAGTGTTTTGGGAGCAGCTGAATGAGTGTGTTAGTGGTTTTGATGCACGAGACCGGGTTATAGTGTTGGGTGATTTGAATGCAAAGGTGAGTAATGTGGCAGTTGAGGGAATAATTGGTATACATGGAGTGTTCAGTGTTGTAAATTGAAATGGTGAAGAGCTTGTAGATTTATGTGCTGAAAAAGGACTGATGATTGGGAATACCTGGTTTAAAAAGCGAGATATACATAAGTATACTTATGTAAGTAGGAGAGCTGGCCAGAGAGCGTTATTGGATTACGTGTTAATTGACAGGCGCGTGAAAGAGAGACTTTTGGATGTTAATGTGCTGAGAGGTGCAACTGGAGGGATGTCTGATCATTATCTTGTGGAGGCTAAGGTGAAGATTTGTATGGGTTTTCAGAAAAGAAGAGTGAATGTTGGGGTGAAGAGGGTGGTGAGAGTAAGTGAGCTTGGGAAGGAGACTTGTGTGAGGAAGTACCAGGAGAGACTAAGTACAGAATGGAAAAAGGTGAGAACAATGGAAGTAAGGGGAGTGGGGGAGGAATGGGATGTATTTAGGGAATCAGTGATGGATTGCGCAAAAGATGCTTGTGGCATGAGAAGAGTGGGAGGTGGGTTGATTAGAAAGGGTGGTGAGTGGCGGGATGAAGAAGTAAGATTATTAGTGAAAGAGAAGAGAGAGGCATTTGGACGATTTTTGCAGGGAAAAAATGCAATAGAGTGGGAGACGTATAAAAGAAAGAGACAGGAGGTCAAGAGAAAGGTGCAAGAGGTGAAAAAAAGGGCAAATGAGAGTTGAGGTGAGAGAGTATCATCAAATTTTAGGGAGAATAAAAAGATGTTCTGGAAGGAGGTAAATAAAGTGCGTAAGACAAGGGAGCAAATGGGAACTTCAGTGAAGGGCGCAAATGGGGAGGTGATAACAAGTAGTGGTGATGTGAGGAGATGGATTGAGTATTTTGAAGGTTTGTTGAATGTGTTTGATGATAGAGTGGCAGATATAGGGTGTTTTGGTCGAGGTGGTGTGCAAAGTGCGAGGGTTAGGGAAAATGAGTTGGTAAACAGAGAAGAGGTAGTAAAAGCTTTGCGGAAGATGAAAGCCGGCAAGGCAGCAGGTTTGGATGGTATTGCAGTGGAATTTATTAAAAAAGGGGGTGACTGTATTGTTGACTGGTTGGTAAGGTTATTTAATGTGTGTATGACTCATGGTGAGGTGCCTGAGGATTGGCGGAATGCGTGCATAGTGCCATTGTACAAAGGCAAAGGGGATAAGAGTGAGTGCTCAAATTACAGAGGTATAAGTTTGTTGAGTATTCCTGGTAAATTATATGGGAGGGTATTGATTGAGAGGGTGAAGGCATGTACAGAGCATCAGATTGGGGAAGAGCAGTGTGGTTTCAGAAGTGGTAGAGGATGTGTGGATCAGGTGTTTGCTTTGAAGAATGTATGTGAGAAATACTTAGAAAAGCAAATGGATTTGTATGTAGCATTTATAGATCTGGAGAAGGCATATGATAGAGTTGATAGAGATTCTCTGTGGAAGGTATTAAGAATATATGGTGTGGGAGGCAAGTTGTAAGAAGCAGTGAAAAGTTTTTATCGAGGATGTAAGGCATGTGTACGTGTAGGAAGAGAGGAAAGTGATTGGTTCTCAGTGAATGTAGGTTTACGGCAGGGGTGTGTGATGTCTCCATGGTTGTTTAATTTGTTTATGGATGGGGTTGTTAGGGAGGTGAATGCAAGAGTTTTGGAAAGAGGGGCAAGTATGAAGTCTGTTGTGGATGAGAGAGCTTGGGAAGTGAGTCAGTTGTTGTTCGCTGATGATACAGCGCTGGTGGCTGATTCATGTGAGAAACTGCAGAAGCTGGTGACTGAGTTTGGTCAAGTGTGTGAAAGAAGAAAGTTAAGAGTAAATGTGAATAAGAGCAAGGTTATTAGGTACAGTAGGGTTGAGGGTCAATTCAATTGGGAGGTGAGTTTGAATGGAGAAAAACTGGAGGAAGTGAATTGTTTTAGATATCTGGGAGTGGATCTGGCAGCGGATGGAACCATGGAAGCGGAAGTGGATCATAGGGTGGGGGAGGGGGCGAAAATTCTGGGAGCCTTGAAGAATGTGTGAAAGTCGAGAACATTATCTCGGAAAGCAAAAATGGGTATGTTTGAAGGAATAGTGGTTCCAACAATGTTGTATGGTTGCGAGGCGTGGACTATGGATAGAGTTGTGCGCAGGAGGGTGGATGTGCTGGAAATGAGATGTTTGAGGACAATGTGTGGTGTGAGGTGGTTTGATCGAGTAAGTAACGTAAGGGTAAGAGAGATGTGTGGAAATAAAAAGAGCGTGGTTGAGAGAGCAGAAGAGGGTGTTTTGAAATGGTTTGGTCACATGGAGAGAATGAGTGAGGAAAGATTGACCAAGAGGATATATGTGTCGGAGGTGGAGGGAACGAGGAGAAGAGGGAGACCAAATTGGAGGTGGAAAGATGGAGTGAAAAAGATTTTGTGTGATCGGGGCCTGAACATGCAGGAGGGTGAAAGGAGGGCAAAGAATAGAGTGAATTGGAGCTATGTGGTATACCGGGGTTGACGTGCTGTCAGTGGATTGAATCAAGGCATGTGTATGGGGGTGGGTTGGGCCATTTCTTTCGTCTGTTTCCTTGCGCTACCTCGCAAACGAGGGAGACAGCGACAAAGCAAAAAAAAAAAAAAAAAGAAATATATTTATTTATTTTGCTTTGTCGCTGTCTCCCGCATTTGCGAGGTAGCGCAAGGAAACAGAAGAAAGAAATGGCCCAACCCACCCCCATACACATCTATATACAAACACGTCCACACACGCAAATATACATACCTATACATCTCAGTGTACACATATATATACACACACAGACACATACATATATACCCATGCACATAATTCACACTGTCTTCCTTTATTCATTTCCATCGCCACCTCGCCACACATGGAATACCATCTCCTCCCTCATGTGTGCGAGGTAGCGCTAGGAAAATATAACAAAGCCCCCATTCGTTCACACTCAGTCTCCACCTGTCATGCAATAATGCCCGAAACCACAGCTCCCTTTCCACATCCAGGCCCCACAAAACTTTCCATGGTTTACCCCAGACGCTTCACATGCCCTGATTCAATCCACTGACAGCACGTCAACCCCGGTATACCACATCGATCCAATTCACTCTATTTCTTGCACGCCTTTCACCCTCCTGCATGTTCAGGTCCCGATCACTCAAAATCTTTTTCACTCCATCTTTCCACCTCCAATTTGGTCTCCCACTTCTCCTCGTTCCCTCCACCTCCGACACATATATCCTCTTGGTCAATCTTTCCTCACTCATTCTCTCCATGTGCCCAAACCATTTCAAAACACCCTCCCTGCTCTCTCAACCACGCTCTTTTTATTTCCACACTTCTCTCTTACCCTTACATTACTGACTTGATCAAACCAACTCACACCACACATTGTCCTCAAACATCTCATTTCCAGCACATCCACCCTCCTGCGCACAACTCTATCCATAGCCCACGCCTCGCAACCATACAACATTGTTGGAACCACTATTCCTTCAAACATACCTGTTTTTGCTTTCCGAGATAATGTTCTCGACTTCCACACATTCTTCAAGGCTCCCAGGATTTTCGCTTCCTCCCCCACCCTATGATTCACTTCCGCTTCCATGGTTCCATCCGCTGCCAGATCCACTCCCAGATATCTAAAACACTTTACTTCCTCCAGTTTTTCTCCATTCAAACTTACCTCCCAGTTGACTTGACCCTCAACCCTACTGTACCTAATAGCCTTGCTCTTATTCACATTTACTCTTAACTTTCTTCTTTCACACACTTTACCAAACTCAGTCACCAGCTTCTGCAGTTTCTCACATGAATCAGCCACCAGCGCTGTATCATCAGCGAACAACAACTGACTCACTTCCCAAGCTCTCTCATCCACAACAGACTTCATACTTGCCCCTCTTTCCAAAACTCTTGCATTCACATCCCTAACAACCCCATCCATAAACAAATTAAACAACCATGGAGACATCACACACCCCTGCCGCAAACCTACATTCACTGAGAACCAATCACTTTCCTCTCTTCCTACACGTACACATGCCTTACATCCTCGATAAAAACTTTTCACTGCTTCTAACAACTTGCCTCCCACACCATATATTCTTAATACCTTCCACAGAGCATCTCTATCAACTCTATCATATGCCTTCTCCAGATCCATAATTGCTACATACAAATCCATTTGCTTTTCTAAGTATTTCTCACATACATTCTTCAAAGCAAACACCTGATCCACACATCCTCTACCACTGTCGAAACCACACTGCTCTTCCCCAATCTGATGCTTTGTACATGCTTTCACCCTCTCAATCAATACCCTCCCATATGATTTACCAGGAATACTCAACAAACTTATACCTCTGTAATTTGAGCACTCACTCTTATCCCCTTTGCCTTTGTACAATGGCACTATGCACGCATTCCGCCAATCCTCAGGCACCTCACCATGAGTCATACATACATTAAATAACCTTACCAACCAGTCAACAATACAGTCACCCCCTTTTTTAATAAATTCCACTGCAATACCATCCAAACCTATTGCCTTGCCGGCTTTCATCTTCCGCAAAGCTTTTACTACCTCTTCTCTTTTTACCAAATCATTTTCCCTAACCCTCTCACTTTGCACACCACCTCGACCAAACCACCCTATATCTGCCACTCTATCATCAAACACATTCAACAGACCTACAAAATACTCACTCCATCTCCTTCTCACATCACCACTACTTGTTATCACCACCCCATTTGCTCCCTTGTCTTACGCACTTTATTTACCTCCTTCCAGAACTTCTTTTTATTCTCCCTAAAATTTACTGATACTCTATCACCCCAACTCTCATTTGCCCTCTTATTCACCTCTTGCACCTTTCTCTTGACCTCCTGTCTCTTTCTTTTATACATCTCCCACTCAATTGCATTTTTTCCCTGCAAAAATTGTCCAATGCCTCTCTCTTCTCTTTCACTAATGATCTTACTTCTTCATCCCACCACTCACTACCCTTTTTAATCAACCCACCTCCCAGGCTTCTCATGCCACAAGCATCTTTTGCGCACTCCATCACTGATTCCCTAAATACATCCCATTCCTCCCCCACTCCCCTTACTTCCATTGTTCTCACCTTTTTCCATTCTGTACTCAGTCTCTCCTGGTACTTCCTCACACAAGTCTCCTTCCAAAGCTCACTTACTCTCACCACCCTCCTCACCCCAACATTCACTCTTCTTTTCTGAAAACCCATACAAATCTTCACCTTAGCCTCCACAAGATAATGATCAGACATCCCTCCAGTTGCACCTCTCAGCACATTAACATCCAAAAGTCTCTCTTTCGCGCGCCTGTCAATTAACACGTAATCCAATAACGCTCTCTGGCGATCTCTCCTACTTACATACGTATACTTATGTATATATCTCGCTTTTTAAACCAGGTATTCCCAATCACCAGTCCTTTTTCAGCACATAAATCTACAAGCTCTTCACCATTTCCATTTACAACTCTGAACACCCCATGTATACCAATTATTCCCTCAACTGCCACATTACTCACCTTTGCATTCAAATCACCCATCACTATAACCCGGTCTTGTGCATCAAAACCACTAACACACTCATTCAGCTGCTCCCAAAACACTTGCCTCTCATGATCTTTGATCTCATGCCCTGGTGCATATGCACCAATAACCAACCATCTCTCTCCATCAACTTTCAGTTTTACCCATATTAATCGAGAATTTACTTTCTTACATTCTATCACATACTTCCACAACTCCTGTTTCAGGAGTTCTGCTACTCCTTCCCTTGCTCTTGTCCTCTCATTAACCCCTGACTTTACTCCCAAGACATTATATTTCTATTTCTATACTTCTTGATGGCTCATCGGCTTTTCTATTGTGCCATCCAGCCTTCTATAGAGTTATGATTTTGAAATGGGGCATTCCAATCCCTTTTGAAATGATTCTTCATTTCATTCTAATCACATTTGAAGTAATTGTGTATTTTAGCTAATTAGTATTAATTTGTTCGAATTCTACCGGATACTCAAATAAATCACTCCTTGATCATCATGTCCGAATGGATTTTCAACTAATTTTTTTACTTTTTCCTTAGTTATGAACAGATATAGTGTGCTTGGTTGCTCCAGTCCTATAACTCTTGTTAAATCCTTAATATGCTCTTCCAAAAAAAATTTCATCCAACGTGTCAATAAGTTTTTAGTATCCTTTGATAGGCCTTTGATCAGTCCAGTTAATACCGATCTCTATTCCAACAATAACGTGCTCTCTCTCTCTCTCTCTCTCTCTCTCTCTCTCTCTCTCTCTCTCTCTCTCTCTCTCTCTCTCTCTCTCTCTCTCTCTCTCTCTCTCTCTCTCTCTCTCTCTCTCTCTCTCTTATCTTTGCATAGCTTAGAATATATAATATCCTCCCATCACTTATATCGCAGGTTTGTCGCCTTTTATACATCAAGCCATATAATAGCTCTTTATACACTAACCTGGTGCTATAAACTTTCATAAAAATAATTACCATGTTGCTCGTTACAGGTCTGTATGTTTAAAGTATTTTAGAAATGAACTGTTAGACCTTTTCCTTCAACACTGCCTTTCTTACCCTCTTGCACACACAGGTGTACCTCTTTAATTCGGTAATATTGTAACCTGTTCATTGCCGAACTACAAAAATGCCGAAAACAGAAATTGACCCCTATGTCATACACAGATGACGATCCGATCTTATAGCACTCACACGTCTTAACCGAAGTTCCTTTATATATACATATAAGGGAATCTTGCACCTCTTTTAGTTATAAATGCTAGTCTACAGATGGGGCTAATGGAAGTGAAGGAGGGCAACTTTGAGCAAGTGAACAAGGTCAGACCAGAGGATGAGTATTTGGACGTGATGAAAGGATCAGTAGGAACCTTCCCTGGTGTACAGTCTCTCAAAGTTGACCCTAATGCTTAAACTGTAATCATGCCAGACAGGTACATACCAATATCCATGAAGCCTAAGCTAAAGTCAGAATTAGAGAGACTGCTCAGTTTGGGTAAAATTGAACTTGTAGATGAGCCAACCCCCTGGGTGAGTCAAGTTGTTGTGAGTCCTAAAAAGGATGGAAAAGTCTGGATTTGTATAGACGCGAGAGAGCTTAATAAGGTTCTTCAGAGAGAGCGCTACACATTTCCCATTCTTGAGGACACCTTACACCATGGATTAGACCAGTCTAGGGTATTTTCAGAAGTTGACTTGGCGTCTGGTTATTAGTATGTGAGACTTGATACTCCTTTTAGCTTTCTAACCACACTCCGAGCATATGGTAGATTTAAGTGGCTGCGTCTACCTTTTGGGCTAAATTTCTCTTCAGAAAATGTCCAGAAGCGATTGCTTGAGGCATTAGCAGGTATGAAAGGAATTGTCTGCATTGCTGTTGACATCATAATACATGAGGCTAACTTAACTGATCACGATGCAAACATAGAAAGATTTCTTATTTGTTGTAGAAGAACTGAGAAAGATGGATTTACGGTATGACACCTTAACATTCATGGGACATAAAGTAACTAAGGAGGACCTTCAACCTGATCATGAAAAAGTAAAAGCAATTACGAACTTTCCGACCCCAGAGTCCAAAACTTGCTTCAGGTCATTTCTAGATATGGTCAAATACGAGTCAGTTACATGATAGCTGATGAATCCCTACTAGTGTTTTATGACCTTAATAAGTGTTAACGCTGTAGAATGATGCTTGTGAATATGGACCTGACTCATTTCTACACGAGGGAAAACCAGTAGCTTTTGCAAGTAGGTCCTTGAGTGAGACACAAACCTCTCGTGAACAGGGACAAGCCTCTATCCTTTGCTCCCAAACGGTTACAAGCAATGCTAATGATAACTCGAGAGCATCACTATAATCTGAGCCACAAACCAGGCAAAGACACCCCTGTGGCTGACGCTTTATCTAGAACCGCTGTAGGTGATCCCCAGGAAATCGTGTTGCCAGTACTGATTTAACACGCTCCTTTCGGACCTGGCAGCTTATGTGAAAATAGAGAGGGCATTGAGAAAGATGAAATACTAAGCCAACTTAAAGTAGTTGTTTTGAAGGCTTGGCCAGCTAACAAAAGTGAAGTTCCTGTGTGTTGCCTTATTTCAGGTACAGAGATGAGATTACTGTTCAAGATGGAGTGTTGTTACGGGGAGAGGGTTATAATTCCCAGCACACTGAGAAGTAAAGTGAAGCTCAAACTACATGCGGACCATTTAGGAATAAACAGTTTGAGGCGTGCTAGGGAGTTGATTTTCTTGCTCGGCATGTCCTCTGAGATTAGGCAGTATATAGTATAATCACGTGATGTTTTTGCATGAATGACGTCCCTGACAGTCCATGGACAAAGGTAGGGACGGACATACTCGCAATTAAATATTGAGACTACCTAGTTATTGTAGACTATTTTAGTCAGTTCATTGAAGTAGACTACTTACCTGTGTCCGACTTCGAAGCTGTTATTCATGAACTTAAAAGTAATTGAGTTTGCTATGGTATACAGGAACTCCTGATAAGTGATAACGGACCACAACTCACATCTGGACAATTTCAACAGTTCACCCGAGCTCGGAACATCTCCCATGAAACATCAAATCCGGGCAACAGCAAGGCTAATGGAACTGCTGAAGCAGCTGTGAAGACTGAGAAGGGAACGACGAGGCAGTCCTTGAAAACAGACATGTACCCGGGACTCCTGAACATGCGAATACTCCTTAAGGACTAAATATCATTCCTGCACAACAACTAATGGAAACAAGAATGAAGACGCTGGTGCCCACCAGTAACGCCTCATTGAAGTCCAAACAATTTTCTAGGGAGGGAAAGAGACGGCTAATGCAGAACAAGAAGAGTGCTGTGGCAGAGAGACGCCAGGACCGTAGACAGCTGACATCGCTTTCAGTAGGAGAGGCGGTCAGGATGCAGCCCATTGACAAGATGTAGGAGTGGAAGGAGGCAACAGTCAACAAGAAGCTCAAAAGCACAACCCACGAAGTGGAGATAGAATGGGGAGGGGGGGGGGAGCACATACGAATCAGCAGTTTATACGACCTACAAAATCCTAAAGAGCTGGCGACTAGAAGTGATGAAGACATTAATCCTACCACAGGCAATGAACCTCGAAGTTTGGAACCTGAATCCCATGGAGACTTTGAGAGGGAGCCGAACAGGTCTGGACAAAGTGCAATTCCCAAAGCAGAACACTCTCCACCATTAGAAAAATACATAACTAAATCTGGACGTGTGGTGGGCTGCCCTTAGGAAACTAAACTTGTAGCTTGACTATTTAGTGGAACTTATTTACCTGTTCATAGTAACTGTAGGGTCTGATCTAAAAGCTCTAACCATGTCAACCCTGTAAACTATGTGTTCCTCCCACACAAGTCCCATAGGAGGAGAAACCGGTGAAAAATAACTCGCGAGGCGGAGCAACACATGAGGGGTATCAAACAGCTCGAGTCTCGTGGTGTACTGAGTTTATTTACTTCGCTGAGTAAACATGATCTCTTCCGGCCAGTAAACAACAATGGGATCTTATACATTCAATAAGGCATCTTACAGACTGACGTGTTCACAATGGATTAAATGAGTCATTCCATTATTTTCGCAGTCAACTTTCATACGTCTGGCGCCAACATCTCCCCACCATAGGAGTTCCTTTAATAACTCCCATCCTTACTCTTAACAACATGATCATATGGCATCAGGATGTATAAATACAAATGTCTCACTAAGAGTCAACTCAACTCTCACCCTGGGAAGCAAATGACACAATAAAACAATAAACAATACCCAAAGGGACTATACTGATCATCAACCTAAATCTACAATACATCTCAAACCCTCCAATCTCACATATTCAGTCTCTGAGGAGGCTTTACAGTTCGTCCTGTTCTAGACACATAAGTTGACGACTGTGTCATGGAGTGAGCCTCATCAGAACCTTGAGCATATGCTGGGAAGGCATCTGTTGGTGGTAAGGGACTATGAGCTTCATCTGTTGTAGCATCCTCCTCTGCAGATGAAAGCTCCAAGTTATGCAGTTTTTGCACTGGCCTACTAATTACTCCCTTTGCAGTCTTAACTTTGACACTACGAATTATTCCATCCTTCCCAGGGAATAGCTCAACAATCACTCCAAGGGGCCATTGCAAACGAGAATTATCTTCCCGAACCAGCACAACAGATCCCTTCTCCAGTTTACATCTGGGTGTGAAACCTGTAATGATAGGGGGTAAATTCAATAAATAGTCAGACACCCACACATTCCAAAACTTATCAAGTTGTTGATGTCTCAGGCTTTCTCGCTCACATAGGTCCTTATGTGACATTTCAGGAACCTGGCAATCACCTTTAAGCTCTCTATGAAATCCAGCAGTGCGTCCAATTAAAAAATGAGAAGGTGTTAAAGGGCTTACAGAATCAGGATCATTTGTGGCAAAAGTTAAGGGTCTGGAATTTACACATGCCTCAATTTCATGTAAGGTAGTCTCTAGCTCACATCTTGTTAAAACATTTTATACCAAGAGTCTTTCTCAGAGCTAATTTAACAGTTCGGACTAATCTTTCCCACCAACCTCCCCACCATGGAGCATGGGCTACAACAAACTTCCACTGGGTGCCAAAGAACTGATGCATTTGTTTAGACATACTAATAAAAGTCTTGGCATTGTCAGAGTAAATAACTGATGGAAGGCCTCTTCTGGCAGAAAACCTACGAAAGGCAAGTAAGCAATCATCATAAGACATAGAGTTAGTCAACTCTAAGTGTACTGCACGGACAACTCCACAAGTGAATAACAAAATGTACAGCTTCTTGCATGGAAAATCAACACAAAACAGTGGTCCAGCATAATCTACACCTGTCACAGTGAAAGGAGGAGCAGAGTTAATTCTTAGTCCTGGGAGAGGAGCTACAGGCTGACGGCAAGCTTGTGAGTGATGTCTACGACAAATCATACACTCTCTACTGACTACCTTAGCAAGCTTTCTTAATCCGACAATTAAGTAACAAGATCTTAATGTTGAAATTAAAGTGGAAACACCAGCGTGTTTCAGAAATACATGTTGGAAACTAACTAACAGCTTGGCAATGTGACCTGCTGGAATAATCATAGGATACTTGCAATCATAACTTAATTCAGCCTGGTCCAGCCGACTCTTACTTCTCAAAAGACCATTTTCATCCATAAAAGGATTGAATTTCCTAATGTCAGAACTCTTAGGGAGTGACTTTCCAAGCATTAAGGCATTGATCTCTTGGCTGTACCTTTCTCTCTGAACACAAATTATTAACTTTGTCTTAGCTTGATCTAACTCTGTATAAGACAAGGGCCCAAAACATTTAACAGCATGAGTTTACAATTGTTCACAAACCTTATTACCCAAGCTACACACTTAATAGCTTTTGTAAAACGACCCCAGCGGGCGTAGTCAATCCCTACTGATGGATGCTCGGACACTAAGCATGTCACTGGGCTGTCTGGGAATACCTCCTCTACAATGGGCAGTGCTGCTGGTACCTTATCCTGTTGCATGGGAGTAAAGTGTTCAGAGAGCCAAGCAGGACCATTCAGCCACGAAGTACAGGAAATTAAGTCTTCAGCAAAGGCACCTCTGGAAATAAGGTCTGCTGGATTATCTTTACCAGGAATATGCTTCCACTGAACTGGGGGGATTAAACTCTGAATCTCAGTTACTCTATTCGCTACAAAAGTCTTCCATCTATAAGGGTCTCCCTTTATCCATGACAATGCTACTTTAGAATCAGTCCAGCAGTACATTTGTACATCAATTTCTTGATAGGTGCTACCCTTCCTTTGGCTAGAACTGAGATTGCCTTAAATGACCCGTCATTACCAGGAACTCTCAAGTATACACAGGCACCATACCCCATCTCGGAAGCATCTCCAAAGGCATGCAGTTCTACATTTTGTAGCTTGTTCCATACAAGTTCTGGAAAGTAACAACGATTAACTTGCCATGTGTTAAGAACTTTTATATTTTGAACCCACTTCTGAAACCGGTGTTGCAATTCTGTAGGCAAGATCTCATCCCAAGAAAGTCCAAGTCTCCAAATATCTTGGAACATAATTTTTGTCATCATGATTACTGGGCATAGAAGGCCAAGAGGATCAAATAATTTACTGATGACACTGAGAACTGCTCTCTTTGTGGATGCTACCTCAAGATCCTTCAATTCTAAACAATCAAATGAAAAACTATCTCTAGTCAAACACCACTGTAAACCAAGAATCTTTGTCTCTGCATGCTTGTTGGGCTCTAAGTAGTCATTAAATCTGTCTTTTAAGGCATTGCAGTTCGAGCTCCACTTTGAAAGTGTCATACTGGCCTTGGATAGAACTGACCGTGCCTCATCAAACTTAGCAAAGGCTTCCTCTGCACTGTCAGCTCCTGACAACCAGTCATCCACATATAGGTTATCCTTTAGCTCTGCAATAATTTCAGAATCAGGAAAGTTTTTAAGATGATGTTTAACAATTGCGTTCAACAGAAATGGACTACTTTTATTACCAAATGGAACTCTAGTAAATCTTATTATCCGAATGTCACCATTATAGTTCCAAAGAAATCTTGCACATCCTTGTCTTCTTTCCTTGCATTAATCTGGAGGAAAGCTTTAGTGATATCACCAGTTAAGGCAACCTTCCACCTTCTGAACCTCATAAGTACCTCTACCAACTGTGGGTTAAGAGGGGGACCCATCTCAAGACAGTGATTTAATGAGACTCCATTATAGCTCACAGCAGATGCGTCAAAGACTGGTCTTACTTTACTTGTGGTGCTGACTTCCCTGACGACAGGATGATGAGAAAGGTAGAATGTGGGGTATGGGCTGTTCATCTCACCCTCAGGTACCTCTTCAATGATGCCTTCCCGTTCGTAACCCTCAAATACATCATACTCCTCCTGAAGTTTAGGATTGGATTTAAATTTATGCATCAAACATAACAACCTTTTCCTTGCAAGCCTTTCATTATTTTGGAGGCTACACTTATGCTCTGATTTCCAGGGAAGAGCAACCTCATATCTATCATCCTTAAACTTAACTGTCTCTGTAAGGGATTTTAACACAGGATGGTTGCTAACATCAGGATATACTTCCTTGTCACAAATTCCCACTGACTCTAAATCCCAAAACTTATGTAACTCATTCTCATTGAAATTGTTAATGCATAACATCTGAGACAACTTAACATTTCCCTTGGATGCCGAAGCACAATTCCCAGACAGGATCCAACCAAACACTGTCTCTTGAGCCACTAGTCCCTCAACCTGCAAATTCTTGTTGGGGATTACAAATTTCCAATAGGCATCGAGTCCTATCAAAATGTCAACATTTACCTTCCTGTCCCACTCATACTCATCTGCTAACTGCACAAACTTAAAGGGCAGTAGGGTTTCAGCTGGAACACAAGGACGTAATGATGGAGCACATATTGTGGGCACTTCAGCTGCAAGTAAACACACTACTTCATTATTAACATCCACTAACTTCAGGTCATAAATATTACACTGGGTAGATCTAGAACTCTTACTTCCCCCAAAGGCAGAATAGGACATCTGTTCAGAAGATACCCATATAGGCCTAACCTTCCTTACAAATTCACTCGACACATAGGATCGATCTGCCCCAGAGTCGAACAACAAGGTAGCTTCACTGTACTTGCCATGCCTTCCATACACTTTAACTTTTGCTGTCGGCAAGACACAACACCTTTGTTTAAACTGTGAAGAATGAGAAACACCAACTAGATCACCAGGCATAACATTGGTATCTCCCGTTTCCCCTTCACTCTCCTTGGCCGGCTGACTAACAGCCCTGCCCTTAGGTGAAACATTATCCTTTGAGCAGAGGACATTATGGTTGCCTTTACACTTAGAGCACTTTGCCTTGCAACCTCTAGCTACGTGCCCCCTTTTTAAGCACTTAAAACACAGCTCAGCAGAACGAATATTTTCCAGTCGTTCTGCACGTGGAAGTGTGATAACTTTAAAGCACTTTTCACTGGAATGGGACTTATTACAAAATCCACACCCACCTGAATATGTCTCTGAGACTGTCTGAAGAGCAAATGCAGAACTAGGAGACTTCTTTCTTCTCTCAGACTCCCTCACACTGCGGCCGTCTGACCCTGCAGCAGTAGTCACGTCCTTAAAGGAGTCTGAACGTTCACGGCGCTCAATCTCCTTCCTAAGAAAATCCAGCAGCCATGCGAGATCCCTTTCGTGGCCCGATCCTTCCCTCGACCACTCCAAACGGATGTCGCTCGGCAGACGAGACAAAATCACTAGGGTGAGGAAGAGGCCAAACTCACTGCCACTTACCCCCAGTGCCTCCAAACTCCTGATGTGGATCAGGAGGTCATCCTGCAGCTTCCTCAAGGCGGACACATAAGTCGTAGATCCTTGAGGCTTGAACGGCAGGCTCAAGCCAAGAAGAGCTTGGATGTGAGCGAAGATAATCCTCTCTGGCTTCCCATACCGCTCCTTCAACAGATTACAGGCCACAGCATAATTAACTGCAGTAAGTGACAAGCCTTGGATGACAGACTTGGCCTCACCTTCCAATAAGGCCTGCAGATAGGTGAACTTGCTGATGGCTGGTAGAGTAGAGTCGTCTACCATGGCCACGAACAAATCCCAGAATGACTGCCACTGGGTTAGTTCACCACTAAACTTCGGCACGTCGAGCCGTGGAAGGTTCACACTGGCACTAGTACACACTGCGCTTGCACTTGCAGACTTATCTTCACTACTTCCCGACCCTTTTTGGACGGCAGTCTTATCCAGTTTCGCCAACAGTTCGCCAGCCTGCATCCGAACAGCTCTAACACCACTGCGTAAACTATTTGCTTTGTCCAGGTCTGCTTCCAACAACTCAGGGTCACTTGTTGTCAGTTCATATACCGCTTGAACTCGGTCTAAGGGTCTAGACGCTTATCTAAATCCGCTATAGCGTCTACTAGCTGCACCCTGGACACAGTTGGCAGTTCAAGCAAAGTCTGTAAAGCCTTGGAGGCTCTCGTACACCATCCTCGAGCAGCCGCCCGTCCTCTTTCAAGTTGCTCCTTCTACGCCATCACGAGTAATCACCACAGCTTGCTGCACGTATACAGAAGTTCAGTTCGCTTGAGCACGTAAAGGCTGCTCCCGGGTCTGGGCACCACTTGTTCCTCCCACACAAGTCCCATAGGAGGAGAAACCGGTGAAAAATAACTCGCGAGGCGGAGCAACACATGAGGGGTATCAAACAGCTCGAGTCTCGTGGTGTACTGAGTTTATTTACTTCGCTGAGTAAACATGATCTCTTCCGGCCAGTAAACAACAATGGGATCTTATACATTCAATAAGGCATCTTACAGACTGACGTGTTCACAATGGATTAAATGAGTCATTCCATTATTTTCGCAGTCAACTTTCATACGTCTGGCGCCAACACTATGTATTCCAGGGTCCTGTATCACGAGGTTTTCCTTTTTAGCAAAATTGATACGTAAGTTAAAGGAAATTGTTCTTTTTTTTGTTAATTTATAGGACATCAGTCATTGCTGATGTAATCAAGTGTAAAACACAGTTTACTCATTATACTGGTTTCTTTTTCTTTTATTAGTAAATTTATTTATCATACGCTGTCGCTGTCTCCCGCGTTAACTAGGTAGCGCAAGGAAACAGACGAAAGAATGGCCCAACCTACCCACATACACATATACATAAACTCCCACTCGCACACATATACATACCTATACATTTCAACGTATGCATACACAGACATACATATATACACATGTACATATTCATACTTGCTGCTTTTATCCATTTCTGTCGCCACCCCGCCATACATGAAATGGCACCCCCCCTCCTCCAGCGCGCACGCGAAGTGGCGCAAGGAAAAGAAAACAAAGGCCACATTCGTTCACACTCAGTCTCTGACCGTCATGTGTAATGCACCGAAACCACAGCTCCCTTTCCACATCTAGGCCCCACAAAACTTTCCATGGTTTACCCCAGACGCATCACATTCCCTGGTTCAAATCCATTGATAGCACGTCGACCCAGATATACCACATCCTTCCACTTCACTCTATTCCTTGCACGCCTTTCACCCTCCTGTATGTTTAGGCCCCGATCGCTCAAAATCTTTTTCACTCTATCCTTCCACCTCCACTTTGGTCTTCCACTTCTCGTTCCCTCCACCTCTGACACATATATCCTCATTGTCTATCTTTCTTCACTCATTCTCTCCATGTGACCAAACCATTTCAATACACCCTCTTCTGCTCTCTCAACCACACTTTTTATTTACCACACATCTCTCTTACCCTTTCATTACTTACTCGATCCAACCACCTCACATCACATATTGTCCTCAAACATCTCATTTGCAACACATCCACCCTACTCCGCACAACCCTATCTATTAGTGTGTTCTTTATTTTGAAGGGATGAATGTTACGTGATTTGTTTACATAAAAGTGCACTGCGCATCTAAGTGTTCTTTTGTTTGATTAGTTGGAGCGACATAGCGGCGCAATAAAAACACTCCTTATCTCCACGTATCTTTACCACCTTATTATTCCCATTGCCTGATATGCTCGAAACGAAAAAGTATCCTTTTTCGCTTCTCCCTCTCCACCTTTTCCTTCATGTATCCTTTAAATCTTGACCTCAAAGGTTTCTACTTTTTTTCAACTAAATGCTCTCTTCTTATAAGTACTGACATCAGTACCACAATTTTTATAAAACCAGCTAACCCACCTGTCATAATTGTTTCACATTCTTGTATATATCAATATAGCATTGTTGTAATACCAGTATTTCTGTACCACTCTGAGTCAGACCTCGCATAACTAATTGACGCTAGACTAACACTAGCAAACCTATGTACTTGAACGAGAAACATTGTTTCTCAACTGATTTTCTGAGTATTTTTTTATATTCTTATCCTAAACGAGTTAGCATTGAACTATATTTTAAAACTCTTATAAATAAGGTAAAATTTACAGCATTTTAGGAAAAACAATACTTGTAAAAGAAAAGTTCTGAGTGGAAATATGTAATTCATGCTATATACAGCATACAGGTCTTAGAGACATTATATATGACTTTTGCAATGTCATCACATTAAACAGTTTATTCGTCTCTTTCAAAACTGTAAAGCTAAGGATCAAAAGGTTGCTAAGTCTGCTGCTGCTACATAAAAATATTTGGATTTGTATGTGAAGAGTAATCAAGGCTCCAGAACCATTTTCCATGCTTTCGTTAAATAAATTAATGCCATTACCATAAATTATTAAATGATATGAAATTATTAGCCAATTAATTTATAACATTTTTTGAAAATCTTTAATTTATAATCACAAAAAGAACCAGACATTTCAAGACAGTTTTCGCGCCAAGTCACATATCAACAAATGTGAAGTTGTAAACAAAGTGTAAACTTATATTATATAGTAAGGCTTGTTTATCGTACTTGGTTTATCGCTTTGGTAAAATGGTTCAGTGACTATAGCGAATTACTGTGACTTTCCATAATATGAATAACGGCTTTTGATGGAAATGAAAGTGGAGATTTTGTTTGGTGACTTCCCAGTGAATTAAATCTTTATTACTCTTGCTTGACTCAGGTTGTACTTACTGTAATCAGCTGTGTATTGATCGTCATCTTGCTACACTACAGATTTTTATCCAACGAGTTAAGTCAGTTTAGGTTAGGTGTAATTTCCACCTAAATGGAAAGAAAGGCCTTGTTCGTAGCTGAAATATTGTACAACGCACAGTGAATGCTGGTTATTTTGCCGTTATTGTGACTTGGATTACATGTTATTATGCCAGTATTGTTCATAGTCTCATGAACCTCTTTAGTACGGAATTATCAAACTTTCTATTGAAGGCTGATATCCCTAAACTCGGTTCCACCAAATATCAATGAAATTTAAAATGATTGCAGAGATTGTGTGAGAGACACATGTAATGCCACAGGAAATGCATGGAAAGATTGTTTTTTCAAGTGAAATGTAATCGGTAAAATTGCACGATATGACGAGCTATTCCTAGTTTGAACAATTAAACAAAAGAAACACCAACGGATTCCTTACAAAATAAAGATACAATGATAGTGTGAGAATTACATTTATAACACTTTCACCGAATAGGTAGTAAGTGAATAGGGGGGATGCATGCTGTGTCCTAATTTCAATTTCTTATGTGTGCTAAGAGTATGAGAACAGTGAAGTGATTGTCCTGTTGACAGCAGGTAAACAACATTCACCTTGCCCTTGTTTGGATTCTACAGAGCTTTATTTGAATTGGAAGTTATCATAAGAATTAAGTGGAGCTATAATACAAAAAACTTGTTTATAGGGTCCAGAAATGTGTGATTTCCACTTTTATTTATGTATTTAAATCAGACTGACTCCAGGTTTTACAAATATGATAGGTAAGTTTAGGTATTTACATAGATTTAGGAATTTAGTAAATTCCTGGAAGACCTGACTCACAGAGGATCAGATTCCTATATCTCTGTAGACATCTGACCTCACCATTTACCTTCCAAATCAAATAAATTATGATGCTGTTAAGCATCCCATTATTTTTATTTTTTCATACTTGATCGCTTTTCCCCACATTAGTGACGTAGCATCAGGAAAAAGATGGAGAACGGCCCATCCACTCGTATACATGTGTATGTATACTTAAACATCCATACATGCACATATACATTCATACATTCCTATGAGTCCACAGGGAAAATGAAACACGATAAGTTCCCAAGTGCACTTTTGTGTAATAATCACATCATCAGGGCAAACACAAGAGAGAAATATAAGTCAGTTGATATACATCGAAGAGACGAAGCTAGGACGCCATTTGGTAAACATGTGATTGTCCAAAACATAGAACGAGCATTCATAAACATCATTTTACAAATTTTATCAACAATAAAAGAATTTGGTATGGCAATGGGTAACCCTCTTTCACCTGTACTAAGTAATCTTTATATGGAATTTTTTGAAACAAAATTTCTAAAGGATATCTTACCTTCTAATGCAATTTGGTTTAGGTATGTAGATGATGTTCTTTATGTTTGGCCAACAAATGAAAATTTACAAATATTTCTCCCTTTACTTAACAATTTAGTACCTTCCATCAAATTTACTGTAGAAAATGAAAATAATGGTATGTTACCATTTTTAGATTGCATGATTCATAGGCAAGGAAACAAGTTTAAGTTTAGCATATACAGAAAACCCACCAATGTATGCTCATATATCCATTATTACTCATCTCAACATGACAGAGTTAAGTTATCATCATTTCAGTCCATGTTCCTTAGGGCATTATGTATTTGCAGTCCAGAGTTTATTGATGATGAGTTTGAACAGATATATTGTATTTGATCTAAGTTAAAGTACCCTAGATCTTTCATTGATAAATCGCTTAAGTTAGCAAAGAAAACATTTTATAGAGTTGAGCCCAAACCTACCATTGACACCAAGAATCTTTTAGTTCTCCCTTTTAATGATAATTTCACTTCCCATGTTGCTTAAATCCTTTAATGTAAACGTTGCCTTTAGCAACAATAATACTATAAAGAATATCTGAATCAGGAATTCACCAGAAAATTCTCTTGGATGCATCTATAAAGTACCTTGTGGAAACTGTGATAAATTTTATGTTGGTCAGACTGGTAAGGATCTTTCTGTTAGACTTAAGCAACATAAATATAGTATAAGAATGGAACAAGAATCAAATGCCTTGTTTAATCACATTAAAAACTATGATCGTTGTATTGACTGGAGTAATGCCATCTCAGTTATTAACTCTAACTCTATTACCAAGAGAAATATCATTGAATCTCCTTTTATTAAATACGTAATTATAATCTTATTATTAGTGATGGTCTATACAAATTAGATAACTTTATTTTTGATAGAATTTGTAAAATGATAAGTTTATGAACACTTGTATGTTTTGGACAATCACGTGTTTACCAAATGGCGTCCTAGCTTCGTCTCTTCAATATATATCAACCGACTTATATTTCTCTCTTGTGTCTCCCCTGATGATGTGATTATTACACGATTGGGAACTTATCGTGTTTCATTTTCCCCGTGGATTCATAGGAATATCTTGATCACGCGCAAAATTGTGATCCTTTCCATACAAATACATTTATACACATACATACAAATTTTTTTTTATTTTCATTTTGCTTTGTCGCTGTCTCCCGCGTTTGCGAGGTAGCGCAAGGAAACAGACGAAAGAAATGGCCCAACCCACCCCCATACACATGTATATACATACACGTCCACACACGCAAATATACATACCTATACATCTCAATGTACACATATATATACACACACAGACACATACATATATACCCATGCACACAATTCACACTGTCTGCCTTTATTTATTCCCATCGCCAACCTCGCCACACATGGAATACCATCCCCCTCCCCCCTCATGTGTGCGAGGTAGCACTAGGAAAAGACAACAAAGGCCCCATTCGTTCACACTAAGTCTCTAGCTGTCATGCAAAAATGCCCGAAACCACAGCTTCCTTTCCACATCCAGGCCCCACACAACTTTCCATGGTTTACCCCAGACGCCTCACATGCCCTGATTCACTCCACTGACAGCACGTCAACCCCGGTATACCACATCGATCCAATTCACTCTATTCCTTGCCCACCTTTCACCCTCCTGCATGTTCAGGCCCCGATCACTCAAAATCTTTTTCACTCCATCTTTCCACCTCCAATTTGGTCTCCCACTTCTCCTCGTTCCCTCCTACTCCGACACATATATCCTCTTGGTCAATCTTTCCTCACTCATTCTCTCCATGTGCCCGAACCATTTCAAAACACCCTCTTCTGCTCTCTCAACCACGCTCTTTTTATTTCCACACATCTCTCTTACCCTTTATTACTTACTCGATCAAACCACCTCACACCACACATTGTCCTCAAGCATCTCATTTCCAACACATCCACCCTCCTGCGCACAACTGTATTCATAACCCACGCCTCGCAACCATACAACATTGTTGGAACCACTATTCCTTCAAACATACCCATTTTTGCTTTCGGAGATAATGTTCTCGACTTCCACACATTCTTCAAGGCTCCCAGGATTTTCGCCCCCTCCCCCACCCTATGATTCACTTCCACTTCCATGGTTGCATGCGCTGCCAGATCCACTCCCAGATATCTAAAACACTTTACTTCCTCCAGTTTTTCTCCATTCAAACTTACCTCCCAATTGACTTGACCCTCAACCCTACTGTACCCAATAACCTTGCTCTTATTCACATTTACTCTTAACTTTCTTCTTTCACACCCTTTACCAAACTCAGTCACCAGCTTCTGCAGTTTCTCACATGAATCAGCCACCAGCGCTGTATTATCAGCGAACAACAACTGACTCACTTCCCAAGCTCTCTCATCCCCAACAGACTTCATGCTTACCCCTCTTTCCAAAACTCTTGCATTCACCTCCCTAACAACCCCATCCATAAACAAATTAAACAACCATGGAGACATCGCACACCCCTGCCGCAAACCTACATTCACTGAGAACCAATCACTTTCCTCTCTTCCTACACGTACACATGCCTTACATCCTCGATAAAAGCTTTTCACTGCTTCTAACAACTTGCCTCCCACACCATATATTGTTAATACCTTCCACAGAGCATCTCTATCAACTCTATCATATGCCTTCTCCAGATCCATAAATGGTACATACAAATCCATTTGCTTTTCTAAGTATTTCTCACATACATTCTTCAAAGCAAACACCTGATCCACACATCCTCTACCACTTCTGAAACCACACTGCTCTTCCCCAATCTGATGCTCTGTACATGCCTTCACCCTCTCAATCAGTACCCTCCCATATAATTTACCAGGAATACTCAACAAACTTATACCTCTGTAATTTGAGCACTCACTCTTATCCCCTTTGCCTTTGTACAATGGCTCTATGCACGCATTCCGCCAATCCTCAGGCACCTCACCATGAGTCATACATACATTAGATAACCTTAGCAACCAGTCAACAATACAGTCACCCCCTTTTTTAATAAATTCCACTGCAATACCATCCAAACCTGCTGCCTTGCCGGCTTTCATCTTCCGCAAAGCTTTTACTACCTCTTCTCTGTTTACCAAATCATTTTCCCTAACCCTCTCACTTTGCACACCACCTCGACCAAAACACCCTATATCTGCCACTCTATCATCAAACACATTCAACAAACCTTCAAAATACTCACTCCATCTCCTTCTCACATCACCACTACTTGTTATCACCTCCCCATTAGCACCCTTCACTGAAGTTCCCATTTGCTCCCTTGTCTTATTTATTTATATTTATTATACTTTGTCGCTGTCTCCCGCGTTTGCGAGGTAGCGCAAGGAAACAGACGAAAGAAATGGCCCAACCCTCCCCCATACACATGTATATACATACGTCCACACACGCAAATATACATACCTACACAGCTTTCCATGGTTTACCCCAGACGCTTCACATTCCTTGATTCAATCCACTGACAGCACGTCAACCCCGGTATACCACATCGTTCCAATTCACTCTATTCCTTGCCCTCCTTTCACCCTCCTGCATGTTCAGGCCCCGATCACACAAAATCTTTTTCACTCCATCTTTCCACCTCCAATTTGGTCTCCCTCTTCTCCTCGTTCCCTCCACCTCCGACACATATATCCTCTTGATCAATCTTTCCTCACTCATTCTCTCCATGTGCCCAAACCACTTCAAAACACCCTCTTCTGCTCTCTCAACCACGCTCTTTTTATTTCCACACATCTCTCTTACCCTTATGTTACTCACTCGATCAAACCACCTCACACCACACATTGTCCTCAAACATCTCATTTCCAGCACATCCATCCTCCTGCGCACAACTCTATCCATAGCCCACGCCTCGCAACCATACAACATTGTTGGAACCACTGTTCCTTCAAACATACCCATTTTTGCTTTCCGAGAAAATGTTCTCGACTTCCACACATTCTTCAAGGCTCCCAGAATTTTCGCCCCCTCCCCCACCCTATGATCCACTTCCGCTTCCATGGTTCCATCCGCTGCCAGATCCACTCCCAGATATCTAAAACACTTCACTTCCTCCAGTTTTTCTCCATTCAAACTCACCTCCCAATTGACTTGACCCTCAACCCTACTGTACCTAATAACCTTGCTCTTATTCACATTTACTCTTAACTTTCTTCTTCCACACACTTTACCAAACTCAGTCACCAGCTTCTGCAGTTTCTCACATGAATCAGCCACCAGCGCTGTATCATCAGCGAACAACAACTGACTCACTTCCCAAGCTCTCTCATCCCCAACAGACTTCATACTTGCACCTCTTTCCAAAACTCTTGCATTTACCTCCCTAACAACCCCATCCATAAACAAATTAAACAACCATGGAGACATCACACACCCCTGCCGCAAACCTACATTCACCGAGAACCAATCACTCTCCTCTCTTCCTACACGTACACATGCCTTACATCCTCGATAAAAACTTTTCACTGCTTCTAACAACTTTCCCCCCACACCATATATTCTTAATACCTTCCACAGAGCATCTCTATCAACTCTATCATATGCCTTCTCCAGATCCATAAATGCTACATACAAATCCATTTGCTCCCTTGTCTTATGCACTTTATTTACCTCCTTCCAGAACATCTTTTTATTCTCCCTAAAATTTAATGATACTCTCTCCCCAACTCTCATTTGCCCTCTTTTTCACCTCTTGCACCTTTCTCTTGACCTCCTGTCTCTTTCTTTTATACATCTCCCACTCAGTTTCATACACATACTCATACACAGATATATAAATATACATATTCACACTTCCTTGCCTTCATCCCATTAATGTGATATATATGGTGTGCAAAGTGAGAGGGTCTGGGAGAATGGTTTGGTGAACAGAGAAGAGGCAGTGAAAGCTATGTGGAAGATAAAAGCCTTCAAGGCGGCAGGTATGAATGGTATTGCAGTGGAATTTATGAAAAAAGGGGGAGACTGTGTTGTTGATTGATTGGTAAGGATATTCATTGTATGTATGGATTATGGTGAAGTGCTTGGGGATTGGCGAAATGCATGCACAGTGCCATTGTACAAAGGCAAAGGGGATAAAGATGAGTGTTCAAATTACAGAGGTATAAGTTTGTTGAGTATTCCTTGGAAATTATATGAGATTTAGGGTAAAGGCATGTACAGAGCATCAGATTGGGGAAGAGCAGTGTGGTTTCAGAAGTGGTAGGTGATGTGTGGATCAGGTGTTTGCTTTGAAGAATGTATGTAAGAAATACTTAGAAAAACAGATGGATTTGTATGTTGCATTTATGGATCCTTATGATAGGGTTGATAGAGATGCTTTGTGGAAGGTAATAAGAGTATATGGTGTGGGAGGTAAGTTGCTAGAAGCAGTGAAAAGTTTTTACCAAGGATGTAAGGCATATATACGAGTAGGAAGAGAGGAAAGTGATTGGTTCCTAATGAATGTTGGTTTGCGGCAGGGGTGTGTGATGTCTCCATGTTTGTTTAATTTGCTTATGGATAGGGTGGTTAGGGAGTTGAATGCAAGCGTTTTGGAGCGAGGGGCAAGTATGCTGTCTATTGTGGATGAGAGAACTTGGGAAGTGAGTCAGTTGTTGTTCACTGATGAATCAGCACTGGTGGCTGATTTGGATGAGAAACTGCGGAAGTTGGTGACTGAGTTTGGTAAAGCGTGTGAAAGAAGAAAGCTGAGAGTAAATGTGAATATGAGCAAGGTTACTAGATTCAGTAGGGTTGAGGGATAAGTTAATTGGGAGGTAAGCTTGAATGGAGAACTGTAGGAAGTAAAGTGTTTTAGATATGTGGGAGTGGATTTAGCAGCAGATGGAACTATGGAAGTGAGTCACCGGGTGGGGGAGGGGGCGAAGGGTCTGGGAGCATTGAAGAATGTGTGGAAGGCGAGAATATTATATTGCAGAGCAAAAATGGGTATGTGTGAAGGCGTAGTGGTTCCAACAATGTTATATGGTTGCGAGGCAGGGGCTGTAGATGGGGTTGTGCAGAGAAGGGTGTGTGTGTTGGAAATGAAATGTTTGTGGACAATATGTGGTGTGAGGTGGTTTGATCGAGTAAGTAATGAAAGGGTAAGAGAGATGTGTAGTAATAAAAAGAGTAAGGTTTAAAGAGCAGGAGAGGGTGTATTGAAATGGTTTGGTCACATGGAGAGAATGAGTTAGGAAAGATTGACAAAAAGTATATTTGTGTCAGAGGTGGAGGGAACGAAAAGTGGGAGACCAAATTGGAGGTGGAAGAATGGAGTGAAGATTTTGAGTGTTCAGGGACTGAACATACAGAATAGTGAAAGGCGTGCAAGGAATAGAGTGAATTAAAACGATGTGGTACACTGAGGTCAATGTGCTGTCAATGGATTGAACCATGGCATGTGAAGCGTCTGGGGTAAACCATAGAATGTTTTGTGGGGTCTGGATGTGGAAAGGGAGCTGTGGTTTCGGTGCATTACACATGACAGCTAGAGGAAAGATTGACAAAGAGGATGTATGTGTCAGAGGTGGAGGGAACAAAAAGTGGGAGACCAAATTGGAGGTGGAAGAATGGAGTTAAGAAGATTTTGAGTGTTCAGGGACTGAACCTACAGAATAGTGAAAGGCATGCAAGGAATAGAGTGAATTGAAATGATGCGGTATACCGGGGTCAACGTGCTGTCAATGGATTGAACCATGGCATGTGAAGCGTCTGGGGTAAACCATAGAAGGTTTTGTGGGGTCTGGATGTGGAAAGGGAGCTGTGGTTTCAGTGCATTACACATGACAGCTAGAGACTGAGTGTGAACAAATGTAGCCTTTGTTGTCTTTTCCTTATGCTGCCTTGTGTGCGCGTTGGGGGAGGGGGTGCTGTTTCATGTGTGGTTGGGTGGCGATGAGAACGGATGAAGGCAGCAAGTATGAATATTTACATGTGTATATATGTATATTCCTGTGTATGTATATGTATGTGTAGTTGAAGTGTATAGGTATGTATATGTGCGTGTGTGGGCATTTATGTATGTACTTGTTTTTGTGGGTGGGTTGGGCCATTCTTTCGTCTGTTTCCTTGCGCTGCTTTGCTAATGCGGAAGACAGCGACACATGCCCTGGTTTAATCCATCGAGAGCATGCCGACCCTGGTATAAACATCGTTCCAATTTACTCTATAGTTTGCACACCTGTCACCTTCTTCTATGTTCAGGCCCTGATCGCTCAAAATCTTCATTCCATCCTTCCACCTCCAATTCGGTCTCCTGCTTCTCATTCTCTCTACCTCTGACACATATATCCTCTTTGTCAATCTTTCCTCACTCATTCTCTCCATGTGACCAAACTATTTCAATACACCCTCTTCTGCTCTCTCGACCACACACTTTTTATCACCACACATCTATGTTACCCTTTCATTACTTACTCGATGACACCACACATTGTCCTTAAACATTTCATTTCCAGCATATCCAACCTCCTCTGCACAACCCTATCTATAGCCCATGCCTCGCAACCATAGAACATTGTTAAAAGCACTATTCCTTCAAACATACCCATTTTTGCTCTCCGAGATCACGTTCTCGCCTTCCACACATTCTTCAACACTCCCAGAACCTTTGCTCTCTCCCCCACCCTGTGACTCACTTCAGCTTCCATAGTTCCATTTGCTGCTGAATCCACTCCCAGCTATCTAAAAACACTTCACTTACCTCCCAGTCAACTTGTCCCTCAACCTCACTGAGCCTAATAACCTTGCCCTTATTCACATTTACTCTCAGCTTTCTTCTTTCACACACTTTACCAGAATCAGTCACCAACTTCTACAGTTTCTCACCCAAATCAGCCACTAATGCTGTATCATCAGCGAACAACTGACTCTATTTCCAAGCCCTCTCATCCACAACAGACTGCTTACTAGCCCCACTCTCCAAAACTCTTGCATTTACCTCCCTAACCACTCCATGCATAAATAAATTAAACAACCATGAAGACATCACGCACCCCTACCGCAAACTGACATTCATTGAGAACCAATCACTTTCCTCTCTTCCTACTCGTACCTGTGCCTTACATCCTTGGTAAAACTTTTCACTGCTTCTAGCAACTTACCTCCCACACTATACACTGTTAATACCTTCCACAAAGCATCTCTATCAACCCTATCATATGCCTTCTCCAGATCCATAAATGCTACATACAAATCCATCTGTTTTTCTAAGTATTTCTCACATACATTCTTCAAAGGAAACACCTGATCCACACATTCTCTACCACTTCTGAAACCACACTGCTCTTCCCCAATCTGATGCTCTGTACATGCCTTTACCATCTCAATCAATAACCTCCCATATAATTTCCCAGGAATACTCAACAAACTTATACCTCTGTAATTTAAACACTCACCTTTATCCTCTTTGCCTTTGTACAGTGACACTATGCATGCATTCCACCAATCCTCAGGCACTTCACCAGGAACTGTACATACATTGAATATCCTTACCAACCAGTCAGCAACACTGTCACCCCCCTTTTTTAATGAATTCCACTGCAATACCATCTAAACCTGCCACCTTTCTAGCTTTCATCATCTGCAAAGCTTTCACTACCCCTTCTCTCTTTACTAAACCATTCTCCCTGACCCCTCTCACTTCATACACCACCTTGACCAAAACACCCTATATCTGCCACTCTTATCATCAAACACATTCAACAAACCTTCAAAATACTCACTCCATCTCCTTCTCCCTTCACCACTACTTGTTATTACCTCCCAATTAGCCCCCTTCACCGATGTTCCCATTTGTTCTCTTGTCTCATACACTTTATTTACCTCCTTCCAAAACATCTTTTTATTCTCCCTAAAATATAATGATTCTCTCTCACCCCAGCTCTCATTTGCCCTCTTTTTCACCTCTTGCACTTTTCTCGACCCCTTACCTCTTTCTTTTACACATCTCCCAGTCATTTGCACTATTTCCCTGCAAAAGTCATCTAAATGCCTCTCTCTTCTCTTTCACTATCTTACTTCTTCATCCCACCACTCACTACCCTTTCTAATATGCCCACCTCCACAATTAGAAATTTTCTGGTGAGTTCCTGATTAAGGTATTCTTTATAGTATTATTGTAAATGTTGCCTTCAGCAACAGTAATACTATAAAGAATCAGGAACTACCAGAAAATTCTCCTGGATGCATCTGTAAAGTGCCATGTAGAAATTGTGATAAGTTTTATGTTGGGCAGACTGGTAAGGTTCTTTATGTTAGACTGAAGCAACATGACTATAATATAAGAACAGGACAAGAATCAAGCAACATGAATATAGTATAAGAACAGGACAAGAATCAAATGCTTTGTTTAATCACGTTAAAAACTATGATCAACGTATTGACTGGAGTAATGCCATGTCAGTTATTAACTCTAACTCCAGTACCACAGGAAATATCATTGAATCTTCTGTTATTAAATGCACAAAAAATTGTAACCTTAATATTAGTGATGGTCTATACAAATTGGATAGCTTTATTGTTGATAAAATTTGTATACAATTCCCCTTGTCCACATAATAAGTTTACGATACGCTCGTAGTCTGTCTTGGACAATTATTTGTTTACCAAATGGTGCCTTAGCTGCTACTCTTTGTTGTATATCAACTGACTTATATTTCTTTCTTGTATCTCTCCTGATGATGTGATTAGTACACAAGCATGCATTTGGGAACTTATCATGTTTCATTTTCCCCGTGGACTCGTTGGATTATTATTATTATTATTATTATTATGCTTTGTCGCTATCACCCGCGTTAGTGAGGTAGCGCAAGAAAACAGACAAAAGAATGGCCCAACCCACCCACATTCACATGTATATATATACACGTCCACACACGCACACATATATACCTATACATCTCAATGTATACATTTTTTTTTTTTCCGCTGTCTCCCGCGTTTGCGAGGTAGCGCAAGGAAACAGACGAAAGAAATGGCCCAACCCACCCCCATACACATGTATATACATACGTCCACACACGCAAATATACATACCTACACAGCTTTCCATGGTTTACCCCAGATGCTTCACATGCCCTGATTCAATCCACTGACAGCACGTCAACCCCGGTATATCGCATCGATCCAATTTACTCTATTCCTTGCCCTCCTTTCACCCTCCTGCATGTTCAGGCCCCGATCACACAAAATCTTTTTCACTCCATCTTTCCACCTCCAATTTGGTCTCCCACTTCTCCTCGTTCCCTCCACCTCCAACACATATATCCTCTTGGTCAATCTTTCCTCACTCATTCTCTCCATGTGCCCAAACCATTTCAAAACACCCTCTTCTGCTCTCTCAACCACGCTCTTTTTATTTCCACACATCTCTCTTACCCTTACGTTACTTACTCGATCAAACCACCTCACACCACATATTGTCCTCAAACATCTCATTTCCAGCACATCTATCCTCATGCGCACAACTCTATCCATAGCCCAAGCCTCGCAACCATACAACATTGTTGGAACCACTATTCCTTCAAACATACCCATTTTTGCTTTCCAAGATAATGTTCTCGACTTCCACACATTCTTCAAGGCTTCCAGAATTTTCACCCCCTCCCCCACCCTATGATCCACTTCTGCTTCCATGGTTCCATCCGCTGCCAGATCCACTCCCAGATATCTAAAACACTTTACTTTCTCCAGTTTTTCTCCATTCAAACTTACCTCCCAATTGACTTGACCCTCAACCCTACTGTACCTAATAACCTTGCTCTTATTCACATTTACTCTTAACTTTCTTCTTTCACACACTTTACCAAACTCAGTCACCAGCTTCTGCAGTTTCTCACATGAATCAGCCACCAGCGCTGTATCATCAGCGAACAACAACTGACTCACTTCCCAAGCTCTCTCATCCCCAACAGACTTCATACTTGCACCTCTTTCCAAAACTCTTGCATTCACATCCCTAACAACCCCATCCATAAACAAATTAAACAACCATGGAGACATCACACACCCCTGCTGCAAACCTACATTCACTGAGAACCAATCACTTTCCTCTCTTCCTACACGTACACATGCCTTACATCCTCGATAAAGACTTTTCACTGCTTCTAACAACTTGCCTCCCACACCATATATTGTTAATACCTTCCACAGAGCATCTCTATCAACTCTATCATATGCCTTCTCCAGATCCATAAATGGTACATACAAATCCATTTGCTTTTCTAAGTATTTCTCACATACATTCTTCAAAGCAAACACCTGATCCACACATCCTCTACCACTTCTGAAACCACACTGCTCTTCCCCAATCTGATGCTCTGTACATGCCTTCACCCTCTCAATCAATACCCTCCCATATAATTTACCAGGAATACTCAACAAACTTATACCTCTGTAATTTGAGCACTCACTCTTATCCCCTTTGCCTTTGTACAATGGCACTATGCATGCATATATATATATATATATATATATATATATATATATTTGCGTGTGTGGACGTGTGTATGTACATGTGTATGGGGGGGGGGGTTGGGCCATTTCTTTCGTCTGTTTCCTTGCGCTACCTCGCAAACGCGGGAGACAGCGACAAAGTATAAAAAAAAAAAAAAAAAAAAAAAAATATATATATATATATATATATATATATATATATATATATATATATTTATTTTTATTATTTATTATACTTTGTCGCTGTCTCCCGCGTTTGCGAGGTAGCGCATGGAAACAGACGAAAGAAATGGCCCAACCCCCCCCATACACATGTATATACATACGTCCACACACGCAAATATACATACCTACACAGCTTTCCATGGTTTACCCCAGACGCTTCACATGCCCTGCTTCAATCCACTGACAGCACGTCAACCCCGGTATACCACATCGCTCCAATTCACTCTATTCCTTGCCCTCCTTTCACCCTCCTGCATGTTCAGGCCCCGATCACACAAAATCTTTTTCACTCCATCTTTCCACCTCCAATTTGGTCTCCCTCTTCTCCTTGTTCCCTCCACCTCCGACACATATATCCTCTTGGTCAATCTTTCCTCACTCATCCTCTCCATGTGCCCAAACCACTTCAAAACACCCTCTTCTGCTCTCTCAACCACGCTCTTTTTATTTCCACACATCTCTCTTACCCTTACGTTACTCACTCGATCAAACCACCTCACACCACACATTGTCCTCAAACATCTCATTTCCAGCACATCCATCCTCCTGCGCACAACTCTATCCATAGCCCACGCCTCGCAACCATACAACATTGTTGGAACCACTATTCCTTCAAACATACCCATTTTTGCTTTCCGAGATAATGTTCTCGACTTCCACACATTCTTCAAGGCCCCCAGAATTTTCGCCCCCTCCCCCACCCTATGATCCACTTCCCACGTATTCCCTGCGTGTCGTAGAAGGCGACTAAAAGGGGAGGGAGCGGGGGGCTGGAAATCCTCCCCTCTCAATTTTTTTTAATTTTCCAAAAGAAGGAACAGAGAAGGGGGCCAGGTAAGGATATTCCCTCAGTGGCCCAGTTCTCTGTTCTTAACGCTACCTCGCTAACGCGGTAAATGGCGAATAGTTTGAAAAAAAAAATATATATATATATCTGTTTCCCATTTTAGAAAATTAATACAAGGAGGGGAGGATTTCTGGCCCCCCGCTCCTGATTGGTTCTCAGTGAATGTAGGTTTGCGGCAGGGGTGTGTGATGTCTCCATGGTTGTTTAATTTGTTTATGGATGGGGTTGTTAGGGAGCAGAATGCAAGACTTTTGGAAAGAGGGGCAAGTATGAAGTGAGTCAGTTGTTGTTCGCTGATGATACAGCGCTGGTGGCTGATTCATGTGAGAAACTGCAGAAGCTGGTGACTGAGTTTGGTAAAGTGTGTGAAAGAAGAAAGTTAAGAGTAAATGTGAATGAGAGCAAGGTTATTAGGTACAGTGGGGTTGAGGGTCAAGTCAGTTGGGAGGTAAGTTTGAATGGAGAAAAACTGGAGGAAGTAAAGTGTTTTAGATATCTGAGAGTGGATCTGGCAGCGGATGGAACCATGGAAGCGGAAGTGGATCATAGGATGGGGGAGGGGGCGAAAATTCTGGGAGCCTTGAAGAATGTGTGGAAGTCGAGAACATTATCTCGGAAAGCAAAAATGGGTATGTTTGAAGGAATAGCGGTTCCAACAATGTTGTATGGTTGCGAGGCGTGGGCTATGGATAGAATTGTGCGCAGAAGGGTGGATGTGCTGGAAATGAGATGTTTGAGGACAATGTGTGGTGTGAGGTGGTTTGATCGAGTAAGTAATGTAAGGGTAAGAGAGATGTGTGGAAATAAAAAGAGCGTGGTTGAGAGAGCAGAAGAGGGTGTTTTGAAATGGTTTGGGCACATGGAGAGAATGAGTGAGGAAAGATTGACCAAGAGGTTATATGTGTCGGAGGTGGAGGGAACGAGGAGAAGAGGGAGACCAAATTGGAGGCGGAAAGATGGAGTGAAAAAGATTTTGTGTGATCGGGGCCTGAACATGCAGGAGGGTGAAAGGAGGGCAAGGAATAGAGTGAATTGGATCGATGTGGTATACCGGGGTTGACGTGCTGTCAGCGGATTGAATCAGGGCATGTGAAGCGTCTGGGGTAAACCATGGAAAGCTGTGTAGGTATATATATTTGCGTGTGTGGACGTATGTATATACATGTGTATGGGGGTGGGTTGGGCCATTTCTTTCGTCTGTTTCCTTGCGCTACCTCGCAAACGCGGGAGACAGTGGCAAAAAAATATATATATATATATATATATATATATATATATATATATATATATATATATATATATACATACATACACATATACACACACACATACATATATACACATGTACATAATTCATACTGTCTGCCCTTATTCACTCCCGTCGCCACCCCGCCTAACATGAAAATACAGCCCCTTCCTCGCATGTGTGCGAGGTAGCGCTAGGAAAAGACAACAAAGGCCACATTCGTTCACACCCAGTCTCTAGTTGTCATATATAATGCACCGAAACCACAGCTCCCTTTTCACATCCAGGCCCCACAAAATTTTCCATGGTTTACCCCAGATGCTTCACATGCCCTGATTCACTCCACTGACAGCACGTCAACCCCGGTATACCACATCGATCCAATTCACTCTATTCCTTGCCCGCCTTTCACCCTTCTGCATGTTCAGGCCCCGATCACTCAAAATCTTTTTCACTCCATCTTTCCACCTCCAATTTGGTCTCCCACTTCTCTTCGTTCCCTCCACCTCTGACACATATATCCTTTTTGTCAATCTTTCCTCACTCATTCACTCCATGTGACCAAACCACTTCAAAACACCCTCTTCTGCTCTCTCAACCACACTCTTTTTATTACCACACAACTCTCTTACCCTTACATTACTTAATTGATCAAACCACCTCACACCACATATTGTCCTCAAACATCTCATTTCCAGCACATCCACCCTCCTCCGCACAACTTTATCTATAGCCCACGCCTCGCAACCATATAACATTGTTGGAACCACTATTCCTTCAAACATACCCATTTTTGCTTTCCAAGATAACGTTCTCGCCTTCCACACATTTTTCAACGCTCCCAGCACTTTCGCCCCCTCCACCACCCTATGGCTCATTTCCACTTCCTTGGTTCCATCAGCTGCCAAATCCACTCCCAGATATCTAGAACACTTCACTTCCTCCAGTTTCTCTCCATTCAAACTTACCTCCCAAATGACTTGTCCCTCAACCCTACCATACCTAATAACCTTGCTCTTATTCACATTTACTCTCAGCTTTCTTATTTCACACACTTTACCAAACTCAGTCACCACCTTCTGCAGTTTCTCACATGAATCAGCCACCAGCTCTGTATCATCAGCGAACAACAACTGACTCACTTCCCAAGCTCTCTCATCCACAACAGACTGCATACTTGCCCCTCTTTCCAAAACTCTTGCATTCACCTCCCTAACAACTCCATCCATAAACAAATTAAACAACCATGGAGACATCATGCACCCCTGCCGCAAACCAACATTCACTGAGAACCAATCACTTTCCTCTCTTCCTACTTGCACACATGCCTTACATCCTCGATAACAACTTTTCACTGCTTCTAACAACTTGCCTCCCACACCAAATATTCTTAATACCTTCCACAGAGCATCTCTATCAACTCTATTATATGCCTTCTCCAGATCCATAAATGGTACATACAAATCCATTTGCTTTTCTAAGTATTTCTCACACACATTCCTCAAAGCAAATACCTGATCCACACATCCTCTACCGCTTCTGAAACCACACTGCTCTGTACATTCCTTCACCCTTTCAATCAATACCCTCCCATATAATTTCCCAGGAATACTCAACAAACATACCTCTGTAATTTGAGCACTCACTTTTATCCCCATTGCCTTTGTACAGTGGCACTATGCAAGCATTCCACCAGTCCTCAGGCACCTCACCATGAGTCATACATACATTGAATAACCTTACCAACCAGTCAGCAATACAGTCACCCCCTTTTTTGATAAATTCCACTGCTGTACCATCCAAACCTGCTGCCTTGCCGGCTTTCATCTTTCGCAAAGCTTTTACTACCTCTTCTCTGTTAACCAAATCATTCTCCCTAACCCTCTCACTTTGCACGCCACCTCAACCAAAGCACCCTATATCTGCCACTCTATCATCAAATACATTCAACAAACCTTTAAAATACTCACTCCATATCCTTCTCACATTACCACTACTTGTTATCACCTCCCATTTGTTTCCTTGTCTTATGCACTTTATTTTCCTCCTTCCAAAACATCTTTTTATTCTCCCTAAAATTTAATGATACTCATTCACCCCAACTCTCATTTGCCCTCTTTTTCACCTCTTGCACCTTTCTCTTGACCTGCCTCTTTCTTTTATACATCTCCCAGTCATTTGCATTATATTTTGATATATTTATCATACTTAGTCACTGTCTCCTGCATTAGCGAGGTAGCACAAGGCAACAGATGAAAGAGTGGCCCAACCCACCCACATACACATGTATATACATAAACTCCCACACGCGCATATATACATACCTATACATTTCATTGTATATATGCATAAACATACACAGACATATACATATATACACCTGTACATATTCATACTTGCTGCCTTCATACATTTCTGTTGCCACCCCGAAACACATGAAATGCCACCCCCTCCTTGCATGCACGTGAGGTATTGCTAGGGAAAGACAACAGAGGCCACATTTGTTCACACTCAGTCTCTACCTGTCGTGTGTAATGCACTGACACCACAGCTCCCTTTCCACATCCAGGCCCCGCAAAACTTTCCATGGTTTACCCCAGACACTTCACATGCCCTTGTTTAATCCTTTGACAGCATGTTGACCCCGGTATACCACATCGTTCCAATTCACTCTATTCCTTGCATGCCTTTGACCATCCTGTGTGTTCAGGCCCCGATAGCTCAAAATCTTTTTCAGTCCATCCTTCCACCTCCAATTTGGTCTCCCACTTCTTGTTCCCTCCACCTCTAACACACATATCCTCTTTGTCAATCTTTTCTCACTCATTCCCTCCATGAGCCTAATAACCTTGCTCTTATTCACGTTTACTCTCAGCTTTCCTCTTTCACACACTTTACCAAACTCAGTCACCAACTTCTGCAGTTTCTTACCCAAATCAGCCACTAGTGCTGTATCATCACCGAACAACAGCTGACTTACTTCCCAATCCCTCTTATCCAGAACGGACTGCATACTTGCCCCCTCTTTCCAAAACTCGAGCATTCACCTCCATAACGTATATTTATTTTTATTTTTATTATACTTTGCCACTGTCTCCCATTGTTGCTCTCTGAGATAATGTTCTCTCCTTCCACACATTCTTCATCGCTCCCAGAACCTTCGCATCCTTCTCCACCCTGTGAATCACTTCCGCTTCCATGGTTTCATCCGTTGCTAAGACCACTCTGAGATATCTAAAACCCATCACTTCCTCCAGTTTTTTTCCATTCGACCTTACATCCCAAATATCTTGTCCCTCATCCCTACTAAAGTTAATAACCTTGCTCTTATTCGCATATACTCTCAACTTTCTCCTTTCTCACACTTTTCCTTGGGGATAGGGGAGGAAGATTACTTCCCTCGTATTCCATGCGTGTCATAGAAGGCAACTGAAATGGAAGTCCTTATATTTCAGTCTCTAAAAGGTGAAACAGAAGAAAAAATGCTCATCCTCTTTGAAGGCTCAGATTGGGGTGCTTGAATGTCTCTGGATGTAAACAAGATGAGAAGAAAGGAGAGATAGGTAGTATGTCTGAGTGAAACGAAGCTCAAGGGTAAAGGAGAAGAATGGTTTGGAAATGTCTTGGGAGTAAAGTCGGGTTGGTGATGGGATAAGAGCTAAGGAAGGAGTAGCACTACTCCTGAAGCAGGAGTTGTGGGAGTGTGTGAGAGAGTGTAAGAAAGTAAATTCTAGATTGATGTGGGTAAAACTGAAAGTGGGTGGAGAGAGATGGATGATAATTGGTGCTTATGCACCTGGTCATAAGAAAGGTCATGAGAGGCAAGTGTTTTGGGAGTAGCTGAGTGTGTTTCAGCAGCTTTGGTGCACGTGACCTGGTATTAGTGATGAGTGATTTAAATGTGAAGGTGAGTAATGTGGCAGTGGAGGGTATAACTGGTGTACATGGGGTATTCAGTGTAGTGAGAGGAAATGGTGAGGAACTTGTAGATTTGTGTGCTGAAAAAGGACTGGTGATTGGGAATACCTGGTTTAAAAAGAGAGATTTTCATAAGTGTATGTATGTGAGTAGGAGAGATGGTTAAAGGTCATTATTGGATTACATGTTGATTGATAGGTGTTTAAAAGAGAGACTTTTGGATGTTATTGTGCTGAGGGGGCAACTGGAGGGATGTTTGATCACTATCTTGTGGAGGCGAAGGTGAAGATTTGTAGAGTTTTCAATAAGGAAAAGAGATTGTTAGGGAGAAGAGTGTGCTGAGAGTGAGAGAGCTTGAGAATGAGATGTGTGTGAGGAAGTACCACGAGAGATTGAGTGTAGAGTGACAAAAGGTAAGAGCTAATGACGTGAGGGGAGTGGGTGAGGAATGGGATGCATTTAGGGAAGCAGTGTTGGCATGTGCAAGAGATGCATGTAGCTTAAGAAAGATTGGAGATGGGCATATTAGAAAGGGTAGTGAGTGGTTAGATAAGGAAGTAAGATTGTTAGGGAAGTAGAAAAGAGAGGTTTTTGGACGATACTTATAAGGAAGGAATGCAAATGACTGGGAGATGTATAAGAGAAAGTGGAAGGAGGTCAAGAGGAAGGTGCAAGGGTTGTAAAAGAGGGCAAATGAGAGTTGGGGTGAGAGAATATCATTAAACTTCAGGGAGAATAAAACATGTTTTGGAAGGAGGTAAATAACATGTGAAAGAGAAGAGAACAAATGGAAACTGGTGAAAGGGGCAAGGGGGGAATTGATAACAGGTAGCAACGGAGTTAGTATTTTGAAGGTTTGTTGAATGTGTTTAATGATAGGGTGGCAGATGTAAGGCGTTTTGGTCAGGGTGGTGTGCGAAGTGAGAGGGTCTGGGAGAATGGTTTGGCTTGATGAAGAGAGGAGGTAGTGAAAGCCTCGCAGAAGATGAAATATGGCAAGGTGGTGGGTTTGGGTGGTATTGCAGTTGAATTTATTAAGAAAGGGGGCGACTGTATTGTTGATTGGTTATAAGGATATTCAATGTATGTATGGATCATGGTGAAGTGCCTGAGGATTGGTGGAATGCATGTATAGTGCCACTGTACAAAGGCAAAGGGGGTAAATTAAACCCCCATGGAAACATCACACACCCCTGCCACAGACTGACCTTCTTTGGGAGCCATTCATCCTCTTCTCTTCCTACTAGTGCACATGCCTTACATCCCTGATAAAAGCTTTTCACTGCTTCTAGCAGCATACCTTCCACAAAGCATCTCTGTCAACCCTATCATATGGGTTCTCCAGAGATGGAGTGTGGCAGTGAGGTGTGGCATTAGTGGCAAGCCTGTTAGTGGATGATATTGTGTTGTTTTCTGAGAGTGAAGAGGAGTTACAGAATACTGGAAGCATGTTTTGTGATATTTGCAGATATAGGTGATTGAAGATAAATATGAGTAGAAATTAGTAATATTGTTTGAATGGCAAGAGTGAAAATAAGAAATTTGCAAAACTATATAAAGTGAAAAAGGAAAATGTACTAAACTGTCTTTTGGATATTGGGGAAGAAAGACTGGAAGAGGTAGAGTTTGGTGATATGGAAGGAGAGGTAAGGGAGAGAACCCTGTATGATAGAAGAGTCAAGGGGTCCCTTAATAGAATAATGAAGGGTAGAGGTGTAAATATGAAAATGTAGAAAGGATTAGGGGACAATGTATTCCTCCCAGCTTTGACCTATGCAGTCAAAACATATACATGTAATGAGTCACACAGGTCAAGCATCCAGGCTGTAGGATTGAGCTGCTTGAGGGGAGCATGTGAAGAAAGAAATGACGGGGATGCTTGAGTGATTTGGTATGGCAGAGAATACAAAGGGAGTGAATTGTGGAGTGGTAGAATGGGTGAAACGTAATACTTTGAGATGGTTTGGGTTTAAGGAAACAATGTAAGATGAAGAGTTTATGATGAGAGTTTATGACAAGTACAGTGAGAGGAAGACCACCTGTGATGGGAAATAAAGTGGAAGAGTACTGGAGGGAGAGAAATGGTGGAAAGAGGTTTGGAGTGGATTGGTAGAATGGCTGAAACGTAATACTTTGAGATGGTTTGGGTTTAAGGAAAGAATGCAAGATGAGGAGTTTATAATGGGAGTGTATGGCAGGTACAGTGAGAGGAAGACCACCTGTGATGTGGGGAAATAAAGTGGAAGAATACTGGAGGGAGATAAATGGTAGAAGGATGTGTGAAATAGTGTATGCAAGGGATGAATGTAGAGACAGGGATAAATGGAGACTCTTGCCGTGGCCACCCCCTTGATGGGAGTTCCTGAAGGGAATATGCATCAGAGATGTAGATAGATAGTGTTTGCCATGAACACTTCTGTGAAGAGAAACCATTATAGATAAAACACAAAAAGTGTCAAAACAGACACAGTAATAGTCTGTAAATATCAATAACTAAATTACATATTAAGACAAATTTCAGGATCAGGATTACTGTAGTTTTGGAATGATTGTGATTATGAGTTACAAAACATACCTACCCGTGCATTGCAGAGGATTTACCTGTATCTGTACTGCTGATCTTACTTTACATTCTTACTACCCTTACATCCATAAACTGACACTTTTTGACTTAAGCTGTTTGCTGTTAGTAGAAAATGTTCCATTGCATATATGTCTATGACCCTGTGGCTGTTGACACATTTCTTGTGTTAGCAAATTTGTCGAAGGGAATTGGTCTTATTTGTCCATTGCCAGCCTGTGGGTTTGGTACTAGATACCTTCCTTTTACAAGATTTTCACAAAAGTTGTATGTTTATATACCCTCGATCCTCCTCATTTTGATAGAGTGGAATGTATATACATGTATATACTTGTATATACATGTGTATTGGGGTGGGTTGGGCCATTTCTTTTGTCTGTTTCCTTGCGCTACCTCGCAAACGCGGGAGACAGCGACAAAGCAAAATAAAAAAAAATAGATTTTTTTCCCTTTTTGTTATTGTAGATCCATCTAATCTTGTAAGAAGTTTAATGTAGTACTGGTTGCATTGCCAGTGTCATACATTAAAGAAACTATCTGTTATTTAAAGCCATGTAGGCAGTAATTTTGAATTAACAGAAATGGGTGTAATAATAAGCTGAAATGTGTTAGACTTCAGAAGAAAGTGATAAGCTTTGAATGTATTTTATATATATTTGAATTTGTGATGGAGAGTTTAGGAAGAATACATTTGATTGTTAACTGCTGTTTCTTGTGAGCCCTTTAAAGTTTCTGTGATAGGAAAAGTTAATATCCAGTATAGTTTATGTTAATGATCCTGTATATTTAATTGAAGGCATTACCAGATTTTACTTTTGAGTGCAAAAAAAAAGTTATTATCCAGTATAATTTATGTTAATAATCCTGTATACTGAATTGAAAGCATTACCAGATTTAACTTGGAGCGCAAAAAGACACCATCATTGATCTTGTGTCATTAGAATACAATCTTGTTAAGAACTTCTCACTCCAAAAAAGTCCCTCCTTTCAGTGCTACTGATTGTAGTACATCATTGAAGCTGCAGAAACCCCTGAGAAGAGGTTCTTGGATTGTATGATAATGATAATTATGATAGTAATGATGATATTCTTATGATATGATCATTGTATTTGGAATTTGTCTTGATTAATAAAATTCTTCCAGATCCTGATGGCTTCCTTGAGTTCAGACAGTTTTGGAAACATACAATGAAAGAGGACATTTGACCAGCATGCCTACTGCAGCATATGCTGAGGTAAGATGTACTTAATGCAATGTTGTTTACATATTCCACATGGGACTTGAAAAATTGTGAAAAAACAGGAAAATATTAAGGGATTTGATCAAAAATGAAAATACTTGTACCTGATCAGAAAATTTTACCATGAAGATTGAAATGTTGCATTAGTTACAAGCCAGTTTAGTAGCAAAATGATTTTCTTGTCTCCAGAATTAGCATATTTCAGAGAATGTGAGAATAGGGTAGCAAAACAGAAAATGTCAGTTTTGAAAGAGGTAAAATAATTTTTTTTTACTCGAGGCAGAATCCTGTTAACATCAGAGAGAGCTCTTGCTCATGGGAGTTAAAACTCTTTTACCCCCAAGATTGGTGCACCCATGAAAGTTCACCTCCTTTGACCATCATAAAGCATATAAGGCTGGCAGATGCTTGATCACATATCCTTATGATCATACAGTAACCTTCCTATTACATAATGGCTTGGAGGAGAGTTAGTGCCAAGTAACCATCCACCCACATTCATTCGTGGGCAGCTGTTGTTTTCAGGCTTGTTCCTGTCAGGAATCAATAAAGGGGCCTTTAAAAAACAAATGGAAAGGAAAAGTAAATAGATGCATAGAAATGTAAGAGAATTGGTGTTTTTTCATTCAAAACCTACATTCCTCAGCCATGAACAGAGCCCCATAAACATCCAAGATCATACCCAAATGAACTAAAAGTATCCAGTCTTAATGATGATTTATTCTTGTTCTCTGAAGCATTGCTTTTTGTTGTAGGCATACCCACAAAAGGAAGACAAAGCATATCTAAATCAAGCTTTCATCAAACAAATTTTTTGTTCAAATGCCAGAGTTCTTTTCCTAATCTCACCCAGTTTAAGTTTAGAAAACCAAGTTGGAAATTACTATCAGTACATCAGACAGGTTTGGTTCTGAAAGAATAAACTTGATCCAGCCAGAAAGTAATTTGTAATAAAGGCTTTAAGGGACCTGGGAAAACTAACATGTTCTGACTAATTTTCTCTGAGACCAGTAAAATCTCTTGCAAGTCTTGACTGTACGTAAAGGATGATGTTTTAAGGAGAAATTTTCAAGGATGTAGTGAAATAGGTATATTCCTAGATATGATAATCTCATTTATAGAAAGAATTTTTGTTTTTTGGGTTTTTACTCGTGAAAGATGACCTGAATTTAAACTTAATAAGTTTCTCATGCCCAAATATTACATGGATTTCTTCAACTCTATTCTCTGATCATGAAATTATTTAGAGTAGAGTTTTCATAAGAAGTTTAAAACTACACTGTTCAAAAAGTTGAAATATGGTGAAAGATTATGGACCTTCCACAGCTTTCATTTAGGGTAAGTTGAGAAAGCCTTGGTTTAGTGTAAAAGAAAATGAAAATTTTGACAGTCTACTTTACACAGGTATGAAAACATTAATGTAAAGTTCCTTTGCCAAAGACTCCTGTAAAGAACTCCTACATGAACCAATAGTTACTTTATTCTTGTCAGGAAAAAGATAAAAAAGATCTTAAAATACTTATTTAGTTACAGCAGGTCCTTCATTGTTCTTTGAAAGGCTTGAAAAGACTCCAAATTGATACTGACTCTAAGTACAGGTATACGACCGATTTTCTGGCACTCTTGGTTCCAAAGCCGTGCTGGATTAACCATTTTGCCAGACCAACAGTGGTCATGTAACAATATTGCATCAACACACTTCTAACCCACTAATTATGCATCTCCCATGTGTCTGAAGTATACCATGGACTGCTAGAAATTTGAATAAAACAAATATTACATGTTCAAGCACCCTAGGATGGTAAGTCTCTTCTTAGATTGTTTGAATCCTGTAGGGTCTTCTTCGTCTTCTGTCATTAGTGTTTTCCTAGGTGTGCATCACCAGAATAATGCAGTTTCATCTGCATTATACACCTGTTCAGGATTGAGTTGCTCGTCAGCTCCTTCGTGGTTTGCAGACCGCTTTTCTTCACACACTTTATTTATGGAAATTCCATGATGCTTCTTGAATCTTTGAAGCCATCCTTCACTATAGTCATGCTCATGTTGTAATTTAAGTTCTTTATGGAACAACTTACCCTGCTCCATTATCATGCTACCTGACAAGTCCACTCCACTCCGATGCTGTCGAAACCATTCCATCATCACTTGATTGTGCTCAGTATTCTTATCATCTTTCATAGTTTTTCTAATCATCATTTGCTTCTTGGAATTGCTGTCTGCATAGAATTTCAATATTTTCTCCCTTTGCCTCTTTGTCATAAACAATTGATGAATCAGTACTGTAGATATCACACAGCTTACGCTCCGAAATACCACTCCATTTTTTTCAACAGTTCTACTTTAACTTGGATCAATATGGAACAATATGGACTGGTGTTTATGTTTGACATCACGGCTGACTCTCCCATATGTCTTAGAAGCCATAGCTAGGGTTGAATTTAAGCAAAATAATCTAAGAATCTCACAGAATTGCAGTATCACCACCAACAAGTGCAGTGTAAAGAATGTAGATAAGTGCGCCCTACACACAACGCCATCTGTGGCTGCACAGTAAACTAGTCTAGTGGCCGTGGTAATTTCAAGTTCCCTGACATAATTTTGTCTTGACTAAAGGAGGTGCCGAACCATCAGTTGCCGGAAATTCGGTGGTGTACCTGTAGAAGTATGACTGTTCTGTAAAAGATGAACTTGTAAGTGTTCTGTACTTTCTTTTGTATGTTTTTGTGAAAAAAAAATCATCTCGAACCCACGATTTTTGGTGATGGATTTCTCAAGGAAACTGGTGCATCTGGTTTAACTTCTTGCAGTATGTTTATTTTATCCAATTTGAGGCTACAAGAGGTGGTAAACCTTGAAAACCAGTCAGTTTAAGATAATCTGAGTCCAAGCATTCCAGTTGCAGACATGGCATTGACACCTAATGCTCCTGAATTGAAAAATTAAGAAACAGCCTGGTAAAAGGGTATTGGCCTTTGTGACAGAGAGACTCCTCATGACAAGATCCACATAAAAGCAGCTGTTCCCAGTGTTACCTATGACAATGCATTATTGTCTATATCCTTAGTAAGATGTCTGCCCAGAGGTTGCAGACTTTTTGACAGAAATGCTTGAATGGTAAATCATTGATGCTTCTGTTTAGAAAAGGAAGAGAATGGCACAAACTTTATGGCATAGACCTTTTTTTATTGTAATAGACTCCCGTTCTGATGGACTAACGGGGGTGAGAGGTGGTCAGTTGGAAGCCAAATTCTGTTGCATCCTGAATTTTTCCATGAAGCATTTATAAATGGACTATCAACAACTATTCCTTTGAGACTTGAGGTGTGCAAGGAGTGCTGAAAACTATGAATCAGAAGGATATAGGTTCAGGGTCATCTGAAGCCACCTAATTACCTTATTGTCAGAAATGGGGCTTGATGCACGTTACTATCCCGACACAGATGATGCTCTATAAGTTTCAGTTTTTAATAGTGCTGGTACATACAGCATTATTGAAATAGTCGTGGCACACGCAGCATTGATGATAGCTTTCTTATTTGCAATGATTCAATATAAAAAGACAGACTTTTGTATCATAAAAACACTGCAGTTGTTGAGAAACATGGTCACTGAGTTTACTTATGTGCTGACCAGGTGGGTGCTTATTGCAGACTGGCAGACAGTGATCAAGCTATGTCTTGTTTTATCTTGAGATGCACAAAAGATAGTTTTACTCCATTATGTTATTGAAATAAGTGTTGGGAGAGGAGAAAAATTCTACTTCCATATTCCCTGCTTGTTGTAGAAGGCAACTAAGGGGGTGAGAGCAGGGAGCTGAACCCCTCATTCTTGTTTTTCAGTTTCTAAAAGACTGAACAGAAGACAAAGTCAAGCAGGGAGGGCTCTTTCTCTGAAGGTTTGGGCTAGGGTGTCTAAATGTGTGTGGATGTAATCCAAGATAAGAGTGGAGAGATAGGTAGCATGTTTGGAGAAACTTAAATATTCTGGCTCTGAGTGAGACAAAGCTCAGTGGTAAAAGGGAAGAATTGCTTGGAAATGTCATAGGAGTAATCAGGGGTTGGTGAGATGACATAAGCTAAGGAAGGAGTAGCAGTACTTGTGAAGCAAGAATTGTCGAAGCTTGTGAAAGAGTGCATGGAAGTAAATTCTAGACTTATGTGAGTAAAAACATAAGTGGATGGTGAGAGATGGGTGATTATTAGTGGTTATGCACCTCGCCATGAGAAGAAAGATCACGAGAGGCAGTTTTTTTGATAGCAGCTGCGTCTATCAGCAGTTTTGATGTAAGAGACCTGGTATAGTGATTGGTGATTTTAAAGCCAAAGTAAGTCATGTGGCAGTTGAAGGGATGACTGGGGGCATGGGACATTCAGTATTATGAATGGAAATGGCTAAAAGCTTGTGGAGTTGTGTGCTGAAAACATTCTGGTGATTGGGAATACCTGGTTTGAAAAGAGGGATATGCACAAGTATGTGTGTGCGACTAGGAAAGATGGTCAGCGGGCACTTTTGTGTGAAAATATGCTTAGAGAGGCAGCTGATGGGATGTCTGATAACTATCTTGAGGAGGTGAGGGTGAAGATTTGTAGGGGTGTTCGGAAAAGATGAAACAATATCAATGAATAGATAGTGGTGAGAGTAAGGTGGGTAGAGAGACTTATCTGATGAAATAGGAGAGATTGAGGGAAGAAATAAAAGAAGAAATAGAGTGTAGAATGGCAAAAAGTGTGGGTAAATGAAGTAAGAAGTGGGTAAGGAATGGGGGGTATTGAGGAAAGCAGTGCTGATCCATGGAAGAGATGCATATAGCATGCAAATGGTGGGAGGTGGGCAGATTAGAAAGGATTATTGAGTGGTGGAGTGAAGTTGAGTTGCAAGTGAAGGAGAAAAGGGAGGCATTTGGTTGGTACTTACAGAGTAGTAGTGCAATTGATTGGGGAATGTGTAAGAGAAAGCAGAAGGAGGTCAAGGAGATGCTGTGTTTGAAAATGATGGCATTTGAGAGTTGGGGTGAATGAGTATCAGTAAACTTTAGGGATGATAAGATGTTTTAGAGGGGTCAAGAGGGGAAGTGGTAACAGGTGCAGATGAAAGTAGGTGGAGTGAATACTTTGAAGGACTGTTGAATGTTTTAGATGATAGGGTAGCAGATGTAGGGTGTTTGAGTCTGACTGGTAAGCGAAGTAAAAGTGTCATTGAGAGTGGTGAAGAGAGGAGGTGGTGAAAGCCTTATGTTATTGCAGTTGACTTTAAGGTGATGATTTTCCTGTTGATTTGTTAGTAAGGATTTTACATGTATGTATTTATCACAGTGCCTGAGGATTGGCAGAATGATGTATAGTGCCAGTGAATAAAGGCAAACAGGAAAGAGGTGAGTGTTCAAGTTGCAGAGGCATAAGTTTGTGTAGTGTACCTGGTATGTTGTATGGGAGGGTATTAATTGAGAGAGTGCAGGCAGGTACAGAGAATCAGACTGGGGATGAGCAGTGTGGTTTCAGAAGTGGTAAAAGATGTGTGTATCAGATGTTTGCTTTAAAGAATGTGTGTAAGAATTACTCAGAGACATATGCTTTGTATGAGGTGTATATTTTGATCTGGAGAAAGCACATCATAGAGATGCTTTGTGGAATGTCTTAAGAATGTGTGAAGTGGGAGGAAAGTTCCTAGAAGTGGTGAAAGTTTTTATCAAGGGTGTAAGGCATGTGTAAGAGTAGGGAAAGAGGAAAACGAATGGTTCTAGGTGAAGTTTGATCTGTGTTAGGTTAGTGTGCTGTCACCATGATTCTTCAGTTCGTATATGGATGGGGTGGTGAGTGAGGTAAATGCAATAGTCTTAGACAGAGGTGTGGTTATGCAGTCTGTCAGGGTTGAGAGGGCCTGGGAAGTGTCAGTTGTTCGCTGTTAATACAGTACTGGTGGCAGATTTGAATGAGAAAATGCAGAAGTAGGAAACTTAGTTTGGAAGTGTGTATGTGTAAGGAGTAAGATGAGAGAGAATGTGGTTAAACATACGATTATTAGGTTTTGCATGGTTGAGGGACAAGTTAGTTGAGGTGTGTTTGAATGGAGAAAACTTGGAGGAATTGAAGTGTTTTAGATAGAAGAGAGTGGACATGACATATGTTGGAATCATGGAAGTGGAAGTGAGTCATAGGTTGGGTAAGGAGGTGAAGGTTATGGGAGCATTCGAGAATGTGTGGAAAGAGAGACCATTATCTGGGAGGGCAAACAAGAGTATGTTCGAAGATATAGTAGTCTTAAGAGTATTATATGACTGCAAGGCATGGGTGGATGTATTGGAAATGAAATGTTTGAAAGACAGTATATGGATGGTATGAGGTGATTTAATCAGGTAAGTAATGAAAGAGAAGTTTGGTAGTGAAAAGAGTGTTGTTAAGAGAGCTGAAGAGGGTATGCTGAAATGGTTTCAACAAAGGGAGTGAGTGAGTGAGGAAAGGTTGGCAAAGAGGATATATGTGTCTGAAGTGGAGGGAAGAAGGGGAATGGGGTGACCAGAGTGGAGATGGAAGGGTGGGGTGAAAAAGATTTTAAGCGGTCAGGTCCTGAACATGCAGGACGGTACTCAGGATAGAGTGAATTGGAATGATGTGGTATACAGGGGTTGATGTGCTGTCAGCGGATTGAAGTGGGGCATGAGAAGCATTTGGGGTAAACCATGGAAAGTTTTGTGGGGTCTGGTTGTGGATATGGAGCTGTGGTTCTGATGCATTACACATGTCAGGTAGAGAATGGATGTGAGTGGATGCAGCCTTTCTTTGTCTGTTTGTGAAATAAAGAAAAGGTGCATTGAGGTGATGCACAACAGGCTGTCACACATTCTTCAGACACCCAGTGTCCCAGACCAAGGTTGGGAACTTTATTTGCTAAAGGGAGATGTCTAGGATGAATGAAAGGATGCTAATGATGGGTGGATGTTACAGAGGTAAGGGAAGGAAGTGTGGAGAGGTAAGGTTCAGTTTTGTAACCTACCATTCGTCGATATTTTACTGCTAGTGAAGCACTGTCTCCGGCTTGACCATCTTTCCTTATCCTTGTTTTCTTGCTGTCTCATAGATCCTTGGGGGTTTCTGTCACTTACAGTGATACATTTAACCTACATTGTAATGATAATACATTCTGGATTCAGCAGCTAATAATTCCAGTAAAAATCATTACAGTTTACAAACCCTAATTTACAAGGTTAGCAGATGTGATTGTTTCTTAGTGTGTTTGTGTTTGTGTGTGTGTGGGAAGTGTGCAAAATAATCAGATCAGTATTATCAGTTCTGTCATCTTCAATGTTGCTTACAGATAATTCCAATATATGCCCCCTCACCACATCTTTCTTCTGTTAATCATCTACTTTCTTGGTTTTGTCAATACACTTTCTCCAGTGTACTTTAGTCACTTTTCCTATTGCCCCTCATATCAGTTTCTGTACTGTTTTCATAGACTAATCTGAACTGGAATGATTTTTTCTGATTTATTTTTATTTATTATACTTTGTCGCTGTCTCCCGCGTTTGCGAGGTAGCGCAAGGAAACAGACGAAAGAAATGGCCCCCCCCCCATACACATGTATATACATACGTCCACACACGCAAATATACATACCTACACAGCTTTCCATGGTTTACCCCAGACGCTTCACATGCCCTGCTTCAATCCACTGACAGCACGTCAACCCCGGTATACCACATCGCTCCAATTCACTCTATTCCTTGCCCTCCTTTCACCCTCCTGCATGTTCAGGCCCCGATCCCACAAAATCTTTTTCACTCCATCTTTCCACCTCCAATTTGGTCTCCCTCTTCTTGTTCCCTCCACCTCCGACACATATATCCTCTTGGTCAATCTTTCCCCACTCATCCTCTCCATGTGCCCAAACCACTTCAAAACACCCTCTTCTGCTCTCTCAACCACGCTCTTTTTATTTCCACACATCTCTCTTACCCTTACGTTACTCACTCGATCAAACCACCTCACACCACACATTGTCCTCAAACATCTCATTTCCAGCACATCCATCCTCCTGTGCACAACTCTATCCATAGCCCACGCCTCGCAACCATACAACATTGTTGGAACCACTATTCCTTCAAACATACCCATTTTTGCTTTCCGAGATAATGTTCTCGACTTCCACACATTCTTCAAGGCCCCCAGGATTTTCGCCCCCTCCCCCACCCTATGATCCACTTCCGCTTCCATGGTTCCATCCGCTGCCAGATCCACTCCCAGATATCTAAAACACTTCACTTCCTCCAGTTTTTCTCCATTCAAACTCACCTCCCAATTGACTTGACCCTTAACCCTCCTGTACCTAATAACCTTGCTCTTATTCACATTTACTCTTAACTTTCTTCTTCCACACACTTTTCCAAACTCAGTCACCAGCTTCTGCAGTTTCTCACATGAATCAGCCACCAGCGCTGTATCATCAGCGAACAACAACTGACTCACTTCCCAAGCTCTCTCATCCCCAACAGACTTCATACTTGCCCCTCTTTCCAAAACTCTTGCATTTACCTCCCTAACAACCCCATCCATAAACAAATTAAACAACCATGGAGACATCACACACCCCTGCCGCAAACCTACATTCACTGAGAACCAATCACTTTCCTCTCTTCCTACACGTACACATGCCTGTCTTAATTTGTGTCCATGTGAGCTCCACTAGGTTCAAGTGGCAGTAATTAGGAGATAATCTTAGAATATTGTGGTCGTGCACACAGGCTATTTCGTCTTATATGCACCTATTTTTCTTTTTGGCACTTAGCCATTTGTAACTGTTCAGGCTTTAGCAGAAATGGCTCATGCATGGTATTATTAGAGTATAAGCATTCTGTCACTTCAGCTTTCCTGATGCTGCTTCTTAGAACTCTGTTTTTAAGTTTACTATGATATGGGGCATTGCCCATTATTATCACAGACTTCTCTCCATTATTAGGTAAGAGTTGTTCTTTGAACCTTGTTTTAAATCTATCATGGTCCATGGAGTCATGATAGTTACCTTTGTTGATGATTTTACATCTATTATTAAGTAATTCCTTTGAGATAAAACCATGTGCACCCCTAACATATAAGTTAATGAAATGAGAACCTTTGCAGATTCTTGTTTTGTGTCCAGTTACCATCAGGCATGATCCAGCTTTGTTCCACACATTCATTTTGGTTTACCCAAGTTTCACCCAAAGACACCTTAGGGCATCGGTTTGTCGGGCTACTTTTTCTATTGTTTTCGGTTTTGTCGGGTTACTTTTTCTGTTTGCAATTACCTGAGGCACTTGTTCCTTGCCACCACTCAGTCATCCCTCTCCATTAAAAGTGCCCTACCACTTAACACTTTCTTGTATCCAAACCCAAGCACCCAAACAACTTTCTAGTGTTGTCCTCCCATCTTCAAACTTCACTGGATTTTCCTTCACTTTCTTCAGGAGTGCATTTAAGGTTGGGAGCTTCTCTTTCTCATAGATTGTTAGAATTGCTCTCTTGATACATTCATTGTCAAAATCGTTCAGATTACTCATACATGTACTTTCTTGGCATTGCGTGCAATTCATGTTATAGGATGGGATAGGCATTTTGATGCCTGTCGCTTTGCTGTCTGCAGTGTGGTTGATGACACTTGCATACCCTTGGCAGCTTTATGGGCAACCTCAGAGCTCAAATTGGCTCATCATTGTTAACTGGCAATATACATACATAATGACATTGTGAGTGGGACTTCATATTTGTTACCACCAACTCTGTTTATCAGCACCAATTTTTTCACTATTCTTTTGTGGATAGCAGCATTCTGAAAATCAAACAATTCCATACAGTTGTCATGTGCTAACTGATATCAAAACCTACTGATAAATTGGACCAACATAGTGGAAAATATTGTATTGCTTTAGCTTTAGTTACTGTCGGATAATTAAAACAGCCACTTAATTCAGCAAGAGACTCTATAAGAAGAGTTGGTAGTAGCCAGCAGGTCCGTGATTCTGCAGAAATTTTTGCCCACCTGTGGCCATGGCAAGTGGTCTATGCAGGACAAAACCTCTGAATGATCCCAAGTGAAGCACTGGATCATTGAGTCAAAGCATTGGTTATGAACACATGTGTGACTGTCTTAACATAAAGTATTGCTTGTTATAACACTGTTTAATGTTTCATTTTTCTATATTTTAAATATTATACTTTGTTGCTGTCTCCCGTGTTAGCGAGGTAGCGCAAGGAAACAGACGAAAGAATGGCCCAACCCACCCACATACACACACACATATACATACCTATACATTTCAGCGTATACATATATATAGATACACACATATACTTATATACACATATACATAATTCATACTTGCTGCCTTTATTCATTCCCGTCGCCACCCCACCACCCATAAGATTACACCCCCTCCCCCCGCACACGTGTGAGGTAGAGCTAGGAAAAGACAACAAAGGCCACATTAGTTCACACCCAGTCTCTAGCTGTTATGTATAATGCACTGAAACCACAGCTCCCTTTCCACATCCAGGCCCCTTAAAATTTTCATGGTTTACCCCAGATGCCTCACATCCCCTGGTTCAATCCATTGACAGCACATTGACCCAGTATACCACTCTCCTCTCTTCCTACCCGTAGACATGCCTTACAACCTTTCACAAAGCATCTTTGTCAACCCTATCATATGCCTTCTCCAGATCCATAAATGCTGCATACATATCCATCTGTTTTTCTAAAGATTTCTCACGCATTCTTCAAAGCAAACACCTGATCCACACATCCTCTAACACTTCAGAAACCACACTACTCCCCCCCAATCTGATGTTCTATACATGCCTTCAGCCTCTCAATCAATACCTTCCTATACAATTTGCCAGGAATACTCAACAAACTTATACCTCTGTATTTTGAACACACTCGCCTTTACCCCCTTTGCCTTTGTACCCTGGCACTATACATGCATTCCACCAATCTTCAGGTAATTCACCATGATTCATACATACATTGAATATCCTTACCAACTAATCAACAACACAGTCACCCTCTCTCTTAAAAAATTCTCTTGCAATACCATCCAAACCCACTACCTTGCCAGATTTAGTTTTCAACAAGGCTTTCACTACCTCTTTTCTCTTACCTAACCATTCTTTCTGACCCTCTCACTTTGCACACCACCCTGACCAAAACACTCCACATCTGTTACTCTGTATCATCAAACACATTCAACAAACCTTCAAAATACTCAATTCATATCCTTCTTACTTCATCACTACCTTTTATCACTTCCCCCTTGTCCCCATCACTGATTTCTCATTTGCTTTCTTATCTTTTGTACGTTATTTACCTCCTTCCAAAATATCTTTATTCTCCCTAGATTTTAAGGATACTCTCTCACCCCAGCTCTCATTTGCCCTCTTTTTCAACCCTTGCTCCTTCCTCTTGACCTCCTGCCGCCTTTTTTTATACATCTTCCTGTAATTTGCACTCCTTCCTTGTAAATATAGTCCAAACGCCTCTCTTTTCTCTTTCAATAACAACTTTATTTCTTTATCCCACCATTCACTATCCTTTCTAATTTGCCCACTCCCACCTTTTTTTGCCAAATGCCTCTTTTGCACATGCCATCACTGCCTCCCTAAATACATCCCATTCCTCACCCACTCCCATCATATCATTTGCTCCCACCTTTTGCCATTCTACACTCGGACTCTCCTGGTACTTCCTCACACAAGTCTCCTTTCCAAGTTCACTTACTCTCAGCACTCACTTCTCCCCAACATTCTCTCTTCTTTTTTGAAAACATTTACAAATCTTGACATTTCCCTACACAAGATAGAGATCAGACATCCTTTCAGCTGCCCCTCTCAGCACGTTGACATCCAAAAGTCTCTCTTTTATAAGCCTATCAGTTTATTCATGATCCTATAATGCCCTTTGACTCTCTCTCTCCTACTCACGTACGTATATTTATTTTCATTTATTATACTTTGTCACTGTCTGTGGTGTTAGCGAGGTAGCACAAGGAAACAGACGAAAGAAAGGCCCAACCCACTCACATACACATCCACACACGCACATATACATACCTATACATCTCAATGTATACATATATATACACACACAGACATATACTTATATACACATGCACATACTTCATACTGTCTGTCCTTATTCATTCCCATTACCACCCTGCCACACATGAAATGACAACCCCTTTCCCCCCACATGTGTGTGAGGTAGCGCTAGGAAAAGATAACAAGGACCACATTTGTTCACACTCAGTCTCTAGCTGTCATGTATAATGCACTGAAACCACAGCTCCCTTTCCACATCCAGGCCCCGCAAAACTTTCCATAGTTTACCCCAGACACTTCACACGCCCTGGTTCAATCCATTGACAGCATGTCGACCCTGGTATACCACATCGTTCCAATTCACTCTATTCCTTGCACGCCTTTCACCCTCCTGCATGTTGAGACCTCGATCACTCAAAATCTTATTCTCTCCATCTTTCCACCTCCAATTTGGTCTCCCACTTCTCCTTGTTCCCTCCACCTCTGACACATATGTCCTCTTTGTCAATCTTTCCTCTCTCAACCTCTCCATGTGACCAAACCATTTCAAAACACCCTCATCTGTTCTCTCAACCACACTCTTTTTATTACCACACATCTCTCTTACCCTTTCATTACTTACTCGATCAAACCACCTCACACCACATATTGTCCTCAAACATTTGCTGCACATCCACCCTCCTCCGCACAACTCTATCTATAGCCCATGCCTCGCAACCATATAACATTGTTGGAACCACTATTCCCTCAAACATACCCATTTTTGCTTTCCAAGATAACGTTCTCGACTTCCACACATTCTTCAACGCTTCCAGAACTTTTGCCCCCTCCCCCACCCAATGATTCACTTCTGCTTCCATGGTTCCATCCGCTGCCAAATCCACTCCCAGATATCTAAAACTCTTCACTTCCTCCAGTTTTTCTCCACTCAAACTTACCTCCCAGTTGACTTGTCCCTCAACCCTACTGTACCTAATAACTTTGCTCTTATTCACATTTACTCTCAGCTTTCTTCTTTCACGCAGTATACCAAACTTAGTCACCAGCTTCTGCAGTTTCTCACCCGAATCAGCCACCAGCACTGTATCATCACTGAACAACAACTGACTCACTTCCCAAGCTCTCTCATCCACAACAGACTGCACTCTTGCATTCACCTCCCTAGCAAACCCATCTATAAACAAATTAAACAACCATGGAGACATCACACATCCTTGCTGCAAACCAACATTCACTGAGAACCAGTCACTTTCCTCTCTTCCTACTCGTACACATGCCTTACATCCTCGATAAAAACTTTTCACTGCTTCTAACAACTTGCCTCCCGCACCATATGCTCTTAATACTTTCCACAGAATATCTCTATCATATGCCTTCTCCAGGTTCATAAATGCTACATACACATCCATTTGCTTTTCTAAGTATTTCTCACATACATTCTTCAAAGCAAACACCTGATCCACACATCCTCTACCACTTCTGAAACCACACTGCTCTTCCCCTATCTGATGGTCTGTACATGCCTTCACCCTCTCAATCAATACCCTCCCGTATAATTTACCAGGAATACTCAACAAACTTATACCTCTGTAATTTGAGCACTCACTTTTATCCCCTTTGCCTTTGTACAATGGCTCTATGCAAGCATTCTATCAATCCTCAGGCACCTCACCATGAGTCATACATACATTGAATATCCTTACCAACCAGTCAACAATGCAGTCACCCCTTTTTTGATAAATTCCACTACAGTGCCATCCAAATCCACTGCCTTATGGCTTTCGTCTTCCACAAAGCTTTTACTACCTCTTCTCTGTTTACCAAATCATTCTCCCTAACCCTCTCACTTCGCACAGCACGTCAACCAAAACATCCTATATCTGCCACTCTATCATCAAACACATTCAACAAACCTTCAAAATACTCACTCCATCTCCTTCTCACATCACCACTACTTGTTATCACCTTCCCATTATCCCCCTTCACTGATGTTTCCATTTGTTCTCTTGTCTTACGCACTTTATTTACTTCCTTCCAAAATATCTTTTTATTCTCCCTAAAGTTTAATGATTCTCACTCCAAATCTCATTTGCCCTCTTTTTCACCTCTTGCACCTTTTTCTTGACCTCCTGCCTCTTTCTTTTATACATCTCCCACTCATTTGCACTATTTCCCTGCAAAACTCATCCAAATATCTCTCTCTTCTCTTTCACTAATAATCTTACTTCTTCATCCCACCACTCACTACCCTTTCTAATCTGCCCACCTCCCACTGTTCTCATGCCACAAGCATCTTTTGCGCAAGCCATCGCTGCTTCCCTAAATACATCCCATTCCTCCCCCACCCCCCTTACATCCTTTGCTCTCACCTTTTTCCATTCTGCACTCAGTCTCTCCTGGTACTTCCTCACGCAAGTTTCCATCTTAAGCTCACTTACTCTCACCACTCTCTGTATCCCAACATTCTCTCTTCTTTTCTGAAAACCTCTACAAATCTTCACCTCCACAAGATAATGATCAGACATCCCTCCAGTTTCATCTCAGCACATTAACATCCAAAAGTCTCTCTTTCACGCGCCTATCAATTAACATGAAATCCAATAACGCTCTCTGGCCATCTCTCCTACTTACATACTTATACTTATGTATATCTCTCTTTTTAAACCAGGTATTCCCAATCACCAGTCCTTTTTCAGCACACAAATCTACAAGCTCTTCACCATTTCCATTTACAACACTAAACACCCCATATACACCAGTCATTCCCTCAACTGCCACATTACTCACCTTTGCATTCAAATCACCCATCACTATAACCCGGTCTTATGCATCAAAACTACTAGCACACTCACTCAGCTACTCCCAAAACACTTGCCTCTCATGATCTTTGTTCTCAAACCCAGGTGCATATGCACCAATAATCACCCATCTCTCCATCCACTTTCAGTTTTACCCATATCAGTCTAAAGTTTACTTTCTTACACTTTATCACATACTCCCACCACTCATGTTTCGGGAGTAGTGCTACTCCTTCCCTTTCTCTTCTTCTCTCACTAACCCCTGACTTTACTCCCAAAACATTCCCAAACCACTCTCCTCTTAACCCGTCAGCTTTGTTTCACTCAGCCAAAACATCCAGGTTCCTTTTCTCAAACATACTACCTATCTCTCTTTTTTTTTCTCCATGTCTCCATGGTTCTTTAATTTGTTTATGGATGGGGTTGTTAGGGAGGTGAATGCATGAGTTTTGGAGAGAGGGGCAAGTATGCAGTCTGTTGTGGATGAGAGAGCTTGGGAAGTGCGTTAGTTGTTGTTTGCTGATGGTACAGCGCTGGTGGCTGATTCATGTGAGAAACTGCAGAAGCTGGTGACTAAGTTTGGTAAAGTCTGTGAAAGAAGAAAGTTGAGAGTAAACGTGAATAAGAGTAAGGTTATTAGGTACAGTAGGGTTGAGAGACAAGTCAATTGGGAGGTAAGTTTGAATTGAGAAAAACTGGAGGAAGTGAAGTGTTTTAGATATCTGGGAGTGGATTTGGCAGCGGATGGAACCATAGAAGTGGAAGTGAGTCACAGGGTGGGGGAGGGGGTGAAAATTCTGGGAGCGTTGAAAAATGTGTGGAAGGTGAGAACATTATCTCAGAAAGCAAAAATGGCATGTTTGAAGGAATAGTGGTTCGAACAATGTTATATAGATGCGAGGTGTGGGTTATAGATAGGGTTGTGCAGAGGAGGGTGGATGTGCTGGAAATGAGATGTTTGAGGACAATATGCGGTGTGACGTGGTTTGATCGAGTAAGTAATGTAAGGGTAAGAGAGATTTGTGATAATAAAAAGAGTGTGGTTGAGAGAGCAGAAGAGGGTGTTTTAAAATGGTTTGGTCAAATGGAGAGAATGAGTGAGGAATGATTGACAAAGAGGATATATGTGTCAGAAGTGGAGGGAACGAGAAGTGGGAGACCAAATTGGAGGTGAAAAGATAGAGTGAAAAAGATTTTGAGCGATCAGGGCCTGAACATGCTGGAGGGTGAAAGGTGGGCAAGGAGTAGAGTGAATTGGAACGATGTGGTATACCGGGGTCGACGTGCTGTCAATGGATTGAACCATGGCATGTGAAGCGTCTGGGGTAAACCATGGAAAGTTCGTGGGGTCTGGATGTGGAAAAGGAGCTGTGGTTTGGGTGCATTATACATGACAGCTAGAGACTGAATGTAAACGAATGTGGCCTTTGTTATCTTTTCCTAGTGCTACCTCACGCACAAGCAGGGGGAGGGGGTTGTCATTTCATGTGTGGCGAGATGGTTATGGGAATGAATAAAGGCAGCAAGTATGAATTATGTACATGTGTATATGTATATGTCTGATCCACACATCCTCTACCACTTCTGAAACCACACTGCTCTTCCCCAATCTGATGCTCTGTACATGCCTTCACGCTCTCAATCAATACCCTCCCATATAATTTACCAGGAATACTCAACAAACTTATACCTCTGAAATTTGATCACTCACTCTTATCCCCTTTGCCTTTGTACAATGGCACTATGCACGCATTCCGCCAATCCTCAGGCACCTCACCATGATACAGCTCTGGTGGCTGATTCATGTGAGAAACTGCAGAAGCTGGTGACTGAGTTTGGTAAAGTGTGTGAAAGAAGAAAGTTAAGAGTAAATGTGAATAAGAGCAAGGCTATTAGGTACAGTAGGGTTGAGGGTCAAGTCAATTGGGAGGTAAGTTTGAATTGAGAAAAACTGGAGGAAGTAAAGTGTTTTAGATATCTGGGAGTGGATGTAGCAGCGGATGGAACCATGGAAGCGGAAGTGGATCATAGGGTGGGGGAGGGGGCGAAAATCCTGGGAGCCTTGAAGAATGTGTGGAAGTCGAGAACATTATCTCGGAAAGCAAAAATGGGTATGTTTGAAGGAATAGTGGTTCCAACAATGTTGTATGGTTGCGAGGCGTGGGCTATGGATAGAGTTGTGCGCAGGAGGGTGGATGTGCTGGAAATGAGATGTTTGAGGACAATGTGTGGTGTGATGTGGTTTGATCGAGTAAGTAACGTAAGGGTAAGAGAGATGTGTGGAAATAAAAATAGCGTGGTTGAGAGAGCAGAAGAGGGTGTTTTGAAATGGTTTGGGCACATGGAGAGCATGAGTGAGGAAAGATTGACCAAGAGGATATATGTGTCGGAGGTGGAGGGAACGAGGAGAAGTGGGAGACCAAATTGGAGATGGAAAGATGGAGTGAAAAAGATTTTGTGTGATCGGGGCCTGAACATGCAGGAGGGTGAAAGGAGGGCAAGGAATAGAGTGAATTGGATGGATGTGGTATACCGGGGTTGACGTGCTGTCAGTGGATTGAATCAGGGCATGTGAAGCGTCTGGGGTAAACCATGGAAAGCTGTGTAGGTATGTATATTTGCGTGTGTGGACGTGTATGTATATACATGTGTATGGGGGTGGGTTGGGCCATTTCTTTCGTCTGTCTCCTTGCGCTACCTCGCAAACACGGGAGACAGTGACAAAGCAAAAAAAAAAAAATAAATATATATATATACGTATATGTTGAAATGTATAGGTATGTATATGTGTGTGTGTGTGGATGTGTATGTATGTACATGTGTATGTGGGTGGGTTGGGCCATTCTTTTGTCTGTTTCCTTTCGCTACCTCGCCTACGCGGGAGACAGCGACTAAAGGGGACAGGAGCGGGAGGCTGGAAACCCTCCCCTCCTTGTATTTTAACTTTCTAAAAGGGGAAACAGAAGAAGGAATCACACAGGGAGTGCTTATCCTCCCTGAAGGCTCAGATTGGGATGTCTAAATGTGTGTGGATGTAACCAAGATGAGAAAAAAGGAGAGATAGGTAGTGTGTTTGAGGAAAAGAACCTGGATGTTTTGGCTCTGGGTGAAACGAAGCTCAAGGGTAAAGGGGAAGAGTGGTTTGGGAATGTCTTGGGAGTAAAGTCAGGGGTTAGTGAGAGGACAAGAGCAAGGGAAGGAGTAGCACTACTCCTGAAACAGGAGTGGTGGATGTATGTGATAGAGTGTAAGAAAGTAAACTCTAGATTGATATGGGTAAAACTGAAAGTTGATGGAGAGAGATGGGTATTTATTGGTGCATATGCACCTGGGCATGAGAAGAAAGATCATGAGACGAAAGTGTTTTGGGAGCAGCTGAGTGAGTGTGTTAGAAGTTTTTATGCACGAGACCGGGTTATAGTGATGGGTGATTTGAATGCAAAGGTGAGTAATGTGGCAGTTGAGTGAATAATTGGTGTACATGGGATGTTCGGTGTTGTAAATGGAAATGGTGAGGAGCTTGTAGATTTATGCACTGCAAAAGGACTGGTGATTGAGAATACCTGGTTTAAAAAGAGAGATATACATAAGTATACGTATGTAAGTAGGAGAGATGGCCTGAGAGCGTTATTGGATTACGTGTTAATTGATAGGCGCACAAAAGAGAGACTTTTGGATGTTAATGTGCTGAGAGGTGCAACTGGAGGGATGTCTGATCATTATCCTGTGGAGGCGAAGGTGAAGTGTTGTAGAGGTTTTCAGAAAAGAAGAGAGAATTTTGGGGTGAAGAGAGTGGTGAGAGTAAGTGAGCTTTGGAAGGAGACTTGTTTGAGGAAGTACCAGGAGAGACTGAGTACAGAATGGAAAAATGTGGGAACAAAGAAGGTAAGGGGAGTGGGGGAGGAATGGGATATATTTAGGAAAGCAGTGATGGATTGCGCAAAAGATGCTTGTGGCATGAGAAGCGTGGGAGGTGGGCAGATTAGGAAGGGTAGTGAGTGGCGGGATGAAGAAGTAAGATTGTTAGTAAAAGAGAAGAGAGAGTCATTTGGGCAATTTTTGCAAGGAAATAATGCAAATGAGTGGGAGATGTATAAAAGAAAGAGGCAGGAGGTCAAGAGAAAGGTAGAAAAGTTGAAAAAGAGGGCAAATGAGAGTTTGGGTGAGAGAGTATCATTAGATTTTAAGGAGAAAAAAAAGATGTTTTGGAAGGAGGTAAATAAAGTGCATAAGACAAGGGAGCAAATGGGAACTTCAGTGAAGGGGGCAAATGGGGAGGTGATAACAAGTAGTGGTGATGTGAGAAGGAGATGGAGTAAGTATTTTGAAGGTTTGTGGAATGTGTTTGATGATAGAGTGGCAGATATAGGGTGTTTTGGTTGAGGTGATGTGCAAAGTGAGAATGTTAGGGAGAATGATTTGGTAAACAGAAGAGATAGTAAAAGCTTTGTGGAAGATGAAAGCCGGAAAGGCAGCGGGTTCGGATGGTATTGCAGTGGAATTTATTAGAAAAGGTGGTGACTGTATTGTTGACTGGTTGGCAAAGTTATTTCCTGTATGTATGACTCATGGTGGGGTGCCTGAGGATTGGCAGAATGCTTGCATTGTGCCATTATACAAAGGTAAAGGGGATAAAAGTGAGTGTTCAAATTACAGAGGTATAAGTTTGTTGAGTATCCCTGGTAAATTATATGGGAAGGTATTGAACGAGGGGGTGAAGACATGTACAGAGCATCAGATTGGGGAAGAGCAGTGTGGTTTCAGAAGTGGTAGAGGATGTGTGGATCAGGTGTTTGCTTTGAAGAATGTATGTGAGAAATACTTAGAAAAGCAAATGGATTTGTATGTAGCATTTATGGATCTGGGGAAGGCATATGATGATAGAGTTGATAGAGATGCTCTGTGGAAGGTATTAAGAATATGTGGTGTGGGTGGCAAGTTGGTAGAAGCAGTGAAAAGTTTTTACCGAGGATGTAAGGCATGTGTACATGTAGGAAGAGAGGAAAGTGATTGGTTCTCAGTGAATGTAGGTTTGTGGCAGGGGTGTGTGATGTCTCCATGGGGTTTTAATTTGTTTATGGATGAGTTTGTTAGGGAGGTGAATGCAAGGGTTTTGGAAAGAGGAGCATGTATGCAGTCTGTTGTGGACGAGAGAGCTTGGGAAGTGAGTCAGTTGTTGTTCGCTGATGATACAGCGCTGGTGGCTGATTCATGTGAGAAACTGCTGAAGCTGGTGACTGAGTTTGGTAAAGTGTGTGAAAGAAGAAAGTTGAGAGTAAATATGAATAAGAGCAAGGTTATTAGGTACAGTAGGGTTGAGGGTCAAGTCAATTGGTAGGTAAGTATGAATGGAGAAAAACTGGAGGAAGTGAAGTGTTTTAGATATCTGGGAGTGTATTTGCCAGTGGATGGAACCATGGAAGCGGAAGTGAATCATAGGGTGGGGGAGGGGGTGAAAATTCTGGGAGCGTTCAAGAGTGTGTGGAAGTCGAGAACATTATCTTGGAAAGCAAAAATGGGTATGTTTGAAGGAATAGTGGTTCCAACAATGTTGTATGGTTTCGAGGTGTGGACTATGGATAGAGTTGTGCACAGGAGGGTGGATGTGCTGGAAATGAGATGTTTGAGGAAAATATGTGGTGTGAGGTGGTTTGATCAAGTCAGTAATAATAGGGTAAGAGAGATGTGTGGTAATAAAAAGAGTGTGGTTGAGAGAGCAGAAGAGGGTGTTTTGAAATGGTTTGGTCACATGGAGAGAATTAGTGAGGAAAGATTGACCAAGATGATATATGTGTCAGAGGTGGAGGGAACAAGGAGAAGTGGGAGACCAAATTGGAGATGGAAAGATGGAGTGAAAAAGATTTTGAGTGATCGGGGCCTGAACATGCAGTAGAGTGAAAGGCGTGCAAGGAATA